>NW_027187804.1:0-62132 GCF_041381155.1 Argopecten irradians
CCATGCGCTGACGTCACAAGATGGAATTAGACATCCTAAAAACATGATTGGGTCTGAATTTAAATCAAATGTACCAAACTGGGCTTTTTTGATTAAAATATTGATATAACTGTGACATTTATACCCATTCCTTTAAAATACATAATGACATCAGATATACAACGAATATTTTTATTTTTAAAGCTATTTATTTTCCGTTCATGTCAGATTCCAGCCCAATCAGTTCTTTATGATGTTCCATTTTGAGTGCTCCCCCTTGTTGAAAACTTTAAAATGTTTATCAAAAATATCTTTTTAATTCACGAAAAAATGTATACGATATGTAACAAGCATAGATAATTTATAAGCAACAAATAATTTAATAGTTTACAGTTAAATAATTGGATTTAAAAATAATTAAATTTTGTTTGTGCGGAACTGTGTGACGTCAGCGCATGGATTCGGGAACAAAACAAAGTATATATTATTGACAGAACGTCAAACTCCTGTGGCCAATCTGATTAAAATACAGATCCTTATATCCACTCCGTTATATACAGGATCTGACAATATCCCATTGGAGGTCACGTCCAGATGACCTTTATACCACGTGGTCTTCATATAGGATACATTTTCTACACCTGTCACATCCATTGAAAACGATATTTCGTCCCCGTATGCATAAACAATTAGCTTTATTGTGCTCTTTGGGCGAGATGAATACGTAAACCAAAATAATTCTGAGAGTTTTTTCAAACTATTTCGTCCCTGAAATTCACTGTCAAAATTTTGCAAGTAGCAATTTGATTGGCCTTTTCCAAAGGTCACCTTGACATGACCCCTAATGGGATTTTCTCAGATCCTCTTATCAAACGTAGTGATAATAAGGATCTGTATTTTAATCAGATTGAGCGCTAAGCAGGAGCAGAAACTTCCACTTTTATAGACTTTGCTGTGTCTCGGCCAGGGGAAAGAACCCAGAGCCTTCCTCACAGGGGCGAACGCTCAACTCAAGGTCAAAAGTGAGGCGGTGCCTAGGGAGGCATTAGGAAAGATATAGCCAGTTAGGAAGAAAAGATAAGATCCTAAATTTAGTCGCCTTTTACTATCATGCAATAGGGGCAGCAGGTACAATTTTAACGCCCTACCTACAGGGCCAACCTTCTGTGTCGTGTATTTGAATCACATGTGCTTCATTGATATATCACTATAAAAAGGTCAAGATTATTACTATCCAAGAAGACACAACACGAAAATGCAAGTCTTCCAAAACATGCACCACGAACTTCACACACACAAGACACCACAAACATGGGGGGCCTTAAATGACCCTGACTGTTATAGGACTTAAATTCATATGAAATGTAGTGATAATAAGGATCTGTATTTTAATCAGATTGATTTAATAAAGTATATTGTGGTTTGGTTCATGTAAATAATGTAACGAATATTGTTCTCTCACATTTATCAAAATATATATCAATAACACGTAGAAGTTAGAAAACTATTCGGGTTTTTGTGGCGATTGCTGTTTAGCATGTGGGGCACCGGATGGATCCGCCTCGACTCAGGTACGATTATAAGAGTTTTAAGTATATTCAGTCAAATTCGCAAACAGTATATATACCTTAGGTCTTAAGTAAGTAATTAATCCAATATTTCCATGGGTCTTTTCGTTGTAAACACAACGTTTACGTGATTCTGTGACTCGTCTGACTGTTGTCATCTTCCGCGAGAAATCGGAACTCTCTATTGCGGGAGGCGGAATACTAAGTTTAGTAGGGATCAACCAACTAAATAAAAAAAGACCTTCGAAATGGCCCCTGTGTATACAAGATTGAGCCCAGGATAGAATTTTAAGCCGGCCGCTGATTGGCTGGCTAATTATGAATTTCAAAAGTAAAAATGTTTTCTGACAGGTAATTATTCCTAGATAACCATAATATCAATTTGGAAATTCATATTGAGATTTAGGTTCAAAATATCAATTTTGATAATGAATAGGTAAAAACATTAGAATTTCCGGATATTTTAGTGCAAAATGCGCCTGATTTCAATAAAGCTACCCTGCTTGGAGTTTGAGCAGAAGGACCCAAACTTTTTTTTCTATCTAGTGTTATATGAGAAACTAGACTTTAATTATAGAACACAATACCTAACTAATATTTCTTTGTTTTAATAATACAGTACAAAACTTTAACAAAGTTTAACACTGTGGTTTATGTAAAATCATTTAGTTGGTTGCTCTCTAGTAGCGCGAGCTCGTTGTTACGGGCATTGTTTTTCACTATAAATAGCCGTGTAGCGGTAGTTTCAAACACAGTCAGACACAGTCAGACAAGCACTGTCATTTTACATTCACAGAGCGATCTAATAGTCCTTGTTCACCATGGCAGATTCAGAGTGCAATATGGTACATAACTAGATCAGTGAATTAACCAATACTGGTAACGAAAGGTTTTCCATTGACAAACCTCCGATACATATTGGAACCAGCACCGGTTCCAGGCGTGTACCCGATCTGGTTCAGCACCGGTAGATTACGTAAACCCGATCTGGTTATATAGACAATGTCTATACCGATCCGGATATTACCGGATTTATACTTCCAGTCTTTGGGATATATATATATTTAATATTATATAGCAAAGAGGTAAAAATTAAAAGTATCAAAAACATGTCGATGTCCATGGAGATCGTTTTGAAACTGGTATTGGTATGTGTGTAGCTTATAGGAACCTACATGTATATTATGTAATAGCAACCATCATGTACCCTATAAGATTGTTCTATACGCTGGAGATGTAACCATCATAAATCTGGCATAATATTTCATGTTTTAATAAATAAAACAATTTGGATGTAAAACTCTGTTTTGGTTTTCTTTCGGTTCGCATCGATCCACTCAAAAAATTAAAAACAATGTAGTTAATGTATGTCAAGGGAGACAAATCTTACATAAAATAGTCAGAAGGGAGACTTATCCATTTCATTCTAATATTAGAGAAAAAAACAACAACATATCTACGCATAAGGAACACCATATTCGCCTATTTTTTAACTTGCATCACTCTGTCTCCTTTTTATAGATACACTCAACATTCACACATAAATACTTATTGTTACTGTAATATAAATAGTCATATATAAATACGATACTGCATAGTTATTGTTTTTCACCATTTGGATTGTTTGTGTTTTTAAAAAAGAACAATAATAATACATATTATAGGACACATTAAATTATTCTTTGAAGGATATTTTGGGAAATATATATTCCAAATGTACAACACATGAAAAGGGAAAACCTTTCATAAATTAGAAATCATAATCCTATTTTGAAAAGAAACAAAGTTGGTTCATTATGTTAATGCCTATGAACTGCCAGTGACATTTAAAGACGGCTTTCCCTCAATCTGATTAATATAGGGATTAGTTATAAGGATCAGTGATTTAATCAGATAGGCTTCCTCTGTATGTGATGTGTATGTGTGATTGTATATTTTGGGAGGCTGCGGTATGTCTGTTGTATCTATTTGAAATAGTGGAAACTGCTCATTTTATCTCACTAAAGCATACACCTACATGTACCGCCATCAATTTCTAGTTGTTTACCAAGTGAACACCAAAACTTCCGGACGACGTCCGGAGAACATAGTATTCTGGGTGCAACGTCCGGGACATAAATGCAACGTTGTCCGAACGTTTTTTTTCCACAACGTTTACGGGACGTCGGGAAATAACGTATTCAGGACGTTGCAAAACGTTTTTTATCCGACAAACTATTTTTTATAAACAATTTATATTGATTAATATTATATAACGTTTGGCTGTTGTAAAGTTTTACACATATTCAACGACGTTTGATCAAGATCGGAGACATGTTGACGAAATAACGATTATATTTGGGCGCGTCGATTTACCCCATACTACCCCATACTAGCCCATACTACCACATACTACCCCATACTACCACATACTACCCCATACTACCACATACTATCCCATACTACCACATACTATTGTTTTTAAGTCATTGTTGATTGAATATGACATAATATTGCTATTTTTGTATTACTTGAAGAATATTAGTAGCAATATTTTATAAGATTTTCGTTCGTCGCCAACTTATTTTGCTGAACAAATGTTAAGAGAGTTTCGCGACCTCTACACTAACCCCGTTAAAAACAAAACAAAGAACATTTTGTTATATATAATATATATACATATTTATTTTATTCAAATATTCATTTATATAAACTGTAAAATATCATAGAATCAACCTCCAATGAAATAGAATAAATGAATAACATTAGAAGAAATCTAATATTGATTATAAAATTTAACAGTAAGAATAATAGTAATAAATGAATAATAACAATAAATATAATGACAATTTTAAAAAGTAATAACGGAAATTTATGAAATACAATCATGTAAAACTACTAAAAACGACTAAAACGTACATATGCATGTATAATACTTAAATGTATTGTAAAAAATAGGTAAAAAATTATAAATTTTGAACTAAAAATTATCATACAAATACAGTATGACATTGATATGATAATACTTATTTTGAATTAAAATTATGAACAATAGGTAAGTTTTAAAAATGGAAACATTTGAATAAATAGTAAATTTTGATAAAAATATGAAAATAACATATTGACGGCAATGACTTGTAAGTCATATTACATACACATATTTCTATGAAAGACTTTAAATGGTATTTCTTTTTCATTAGAAACGTACAAAAGTTACTCAAATTATTCTGTACGTCAGTTCTTAATATTTACAAGTTACTCCAGCAATGGAAACAAGTTTGCATTGAGTACAAGAATAAAAAATAGTAAAATATTCTTAAAACTACACTTTACAAAATGTACAAGTTACAAGAATAAAAAATTGTAAAATTTTCTAAAAAAAAATAGACTTTACAAAATTTATATACTATAATTATTCTGTACACCAGTTCTTAACTTTTACAAGTTACTCCAGCAATGGAGACGAGTCTGGTTACAAGAATAATTATATCTATAACTGGAAACACTTAGTAGAGGACTTGACATTTGCTTCCTACATCTTGGCGGCAATGACATCTCCCCTACTTCATCACCGCAAGACATTTATGAGAACATTCTCCACCTGGTAGACGACTTTTACAACGCCGGAGTTCAAGGAGTCTACATATCGCAAATCATGACAAGAGGAGACTTTTCAAAAGTTCCAGGCCTTACCAAGACCGCCAACGAAAAAAGATTAATAAAACTTCTCGAGAAAAGACTTGGCCCGCAGTTTGTGAAATTTGAGCAAGACATAAAATTTCCCCGAGATTATCATCCCGACCTGGTCCATCTTAATACAGATAACAGCGGCATGAAAAAGTACATGTGAAGAATCCGCAGAATTATCAAGAGCTTTTCCTGATGACCCTGTCAGCCCACAATACCAAATGAGTCATTTTTAGGGCTACAAATAATCTCAAAAAGCACATGAAACGCTCGAAAATACGCACTAAACGGCCCTTTTCAGGGCCATTACAATTCTTTCATAACAGCATTAATTACGCTCTAAAATACGCACCAAACGGTCCTTTTCAGGGCCATTATTTTTTTTCATTTACAGCAACTAAATGAAAATACGCACCATTCTTTCATTAACAAATACACTATAAAATACGCACCAAAGGGCCCTTTTCATGACCATTTAATACTATTATTACAGCAAAAATACGCTCGGAAATAGTAATAATAATTAAGCATACTAAATATTATTAAAATGATTTATTACAAACAGTTATGATTTGCATCGTTTTACTTTAAACCAAATGGGACACAAATAATGTATTTGTTAAATAACGTACCTTAGCTATATCCAATTACAAAATTGAATTTTATTTGATAAAATGTCCATTTTGAGGTTGTACGGGGTAGTATGGGGTAAATCGACGCGCTGATTACATTTTATGATATTTGTATATATATCTATTATCAATTCAATGAAATATCAGTCAAAAATTAAAAATAGTGTTTGGACAAACCTTATTTAATTAAATATAATTCTGTTGGTTGTATTAATGTATACGTATAATTACATTTAAATGTTTTTGTCGGCATCTGGATGTGTTGGGAGTTTAGCGTGTGTTGTGTTTGCGTTATCTCCCTTGAATGGCGAAGCTAGGAAAATCCGGCCGCCAGAGGACGACGCTTGCATATAACAACAGAGGGCCTGTATCGCTCACCTGGCTTGAATGCCAAGTAATGTTCTGAATACAGGTTCATTGTTTCTTTTCTGAAGAAATTTTAATATTAACCTCTAAATCTATGACTAGTAGCGATTTAAAGGATTTACCTCTATTTCCCCTATTGGGCCCCGCCCCTCCTGCCCCTGGGGGATCAGAGCCAAAATTTATACAAGTTCTGTACCCCTTCACCCAAGGATGTTTGTGGCCAAATTTGGTTACAATCCATGCAGAACTCTAGGACAAGTAGCGATTTATAGGATTTACCTCTATTTCCCCTATTGGGCCCCGCCCCTCCTGCCCCCGGGGGGTCAGAGCCAAAATTTATACAAGTTCTGTTCCCTCTCCCCCAAGGATGTTTGTGGCCAAATCTGGTTACAATCCATGCAGAACTCTATGACTAGTAGCGATTTATAGGATTTACCTCAATTTCCCCTATTGGGCCCCGTCCCTCCTGTCCCAGGGGGATCAGAGCCAAAATTTATACAAGTTCTATTCCCCTTCCCCCAAGGATGTTTCTGGCCAAATTTGGTTTCAATCCATGCAGAACTCTAGGACAAGTAGCGATTTATAGGATTTACCTAAATTTCCCCTATTGGGCCCCGCCCCTCCTGCCCTCGGGGGGTCAAAGCAAAAATTTATACAAGTTCTGTTCCCCTTCCCCCAAGGATGGTCAGAGCCAAAATTTATACAAGTTCTGTTCCCCTTCCCCCAAGGATGTTTCTGGCCAAATTTGGTTACGATCCATGCAGAACACTAGGACAAGTAGCGATTTATAAGATTTACCTCAATTTCCCCTATTGGGCCACGCCCCTCCTGTCCCCGGGGGGTCAGAGCCAAAATTTATACAAGTTCTATTCCCCTTCCCCCAAGGATGTTTCTGGCCAAATTTGGTTTCAATCCATGCAGAACTCTAGGACAAGTAGCGATTTATAGGATTTACCTCAATTTCCCCTATTGGGCCCCGTCCCTCCTGTCCCCGGAGGGTCAGAGCAAAAATTTATACAAGTTCTGTTCCCCTCCCCCCAAGGATGTTTCTGGCCAAATTTGGTTAAAATCCATGCAGAACTCTATGACTAGTAGCGATTTAAAGGAAATGTTGACGGACAGACGGACGACGGACGCCGCACCATGACATAAGCTCACCGGCCCTGAGCTAAAAATCTTTACCAAAATGTTTGCATGTTGTTCGCCATCCCTTAAAACCCTATAGACCAATTTTCATTGAGACCGAAGACTGAAAACAGGAAGCGGGCCAGTGGCCATCTTGGAATACTAAAATATTTATATAAATTATGATTGCCCTTCCGTAATGATGTTTCACACCAAATATGGATGAAATCCACTCCAGAGTTGAGGAGGAGTAGGATTTTAAAGCTAAAATTAAAATTGTTTCTACTTTTGGGACTCCATCCCTCAGCCCCTAGGGGTCAGATTTAGAGCAGGCTCATTTATATAAAATATAATTGCCCTTTCCCAACAATGTTGCAAACCAAATTTAGTTCCCATCCATCCAAGGATAAAGCAGGAGTAGGATTTTAAAGCTAAAATTTAGAAAATGTGCCCTTTTGGGGCCCCACCCCTCAGCGCCTAGGGGTTGGACAAGGCTGATTTATATTAAAATTGATTGTCTTTCCCCAATGATGTTTCATACCAGATATGGATGAAATCCATCCAAAGATGAAAGAGGAGTAGGATTTTAAAGCTAAAATTTAGAAAATTTGCCCTTTTGTGGCCCCATCCCTCAGCCCCTAGGGACGGACCTATCTCATTTATATAAAAAAGCATTGTCCTTCCCCAATGATGTTTCACACCAAATATGGATGAAATCCATCAAAGGATAAAGGAGTAGTAGGATTTTAAAGCTTAAATTAAGAAAATTTGCCCTTTTGGGGCCCCACCCCTCAGCCCCTAGGGGTCGGACCACATTCATTTATAAAAAATATGATTGTCCTTCCCCAATGATGTTTCACACCAAATATGAATGAAATCCATCCAAGGATGAAGGAGGAGCAGGCTTTTATATAAATAGTCTTACGCACGACGCCGGACAAAACATGATGACAATAGGTTCTCCTGACCTTCAGTCACACTGGAAGACCATAAAGGCCAAATTTTGACAAAAAATGCCCTAATTTTCAAAACAGGCCTAATATTGAGAGAAAATGACCTAATAATCAGAAAAAGTCTAATTCTGAGCAAACTGGTCTAAAAATAACCACCATGGTACTAATTTCCATGACCCCGGTCTAATATTACAGCAGCGGTCTGATTTTCAGTGATGGGTCCAATTTTCAGTGATGGGTCTAATTTTCAGTGACCAGTCTTATTTCGGTGACCACAGTCTAATGTTGCAGCGGTGGTTTAATTCTCAGTGACCTGGTCTAATTTTCAGTGACGGGTCTAATTTTCAGTGACCGGTCTAATGTTAGTGACATCAGTCTTGATATTATAGACAGTCAAGCCGAGTCCACTATTGAAGGACCACGTATACGTACTAGATCTCGGCGAAATGAACAACTGTGTCTGACTGATTATTCAATGGAGTCCAAATTTCCTTATTATGTGCCGTTTAGTTTCTCTACTAGTTTGAATTTTGACATCGTTTTCTAAAAACATCACTGATTATCCATGTCCAGCCTGAAATATATTTGACCGTCCGAATTATGACGACCTTATCTAAACTTACCCTTTGTGTACGTATAGTGTATCGTCTCTATTGTAGCTTACGACCGCTATATAGCTATACCAATTTACTTTCAAGAATTCATGTTTACAAAAAGGAACTTATCGGTTTCTCAATATGAGTTTCATACTCATTGTGTAATGAAGATGACCTTTATTTTAAGCTAAATGTGTGCAAGCCTCATCCGCAGACTACACTCTTCAGCCTCCCGCTGTGATGGACAGATTTACCTGTGCCCGTCGCCTAACTAGTGTTGATGAAGGAGGAACGACAGAAGGCTGATGCACGACTAGAAAACATTTGTGTACCATTAGATTATGCAGATATGCCAGAAACATTGTTTATTTACCAAGTTGACAGGACTTAAAAGCCACACTTGGATGAAGGTTAGTGAATTGTGATATTCAATAAGTATTGCTTTTACTCATAGCGTGGTCTGGAGATGCACATCCTATTTAAAACATCCAGCGTATTTATGTTTTGTTACCAAAGCACTTCATGCTGTAAAATATTATTTTAAAAAAACACACATGTTGTTCCGCCGATTCATATATTATACTCAGTTGGATTGTATAGTCAGTTATACTTCAGTAGCTGAGTATATGACAAGTAATATTATTTGATTTTGTTTTTGTCTAAGTGAAAATCTTAATTGCAAATCATTATTTCAAAATGTTTTATGTAGAACATATGATTAATGAAGGCTTTTTATTTGTATGGGTTTTATTTATATTTTTAACTATAGACATTCACATCAGGGATGCTTCGATACATCCTACGCGATGCGCTTGGCACCAGACAGAGGGAAACTTTGTTGATCTTCCAATGTTTGGAAGACCTATATGCCAAGGAAGTGGAAATAGGTGAAGTTGATGATATTGAGAAACGATGGCACAGGACTCTGGCTTTAATGGAGAGAGATTTCCCATGCACATTGCAGGTAATAAACTGTATAGCATATTATTTCTTTCAAAGTTAATGTCAAAGTAAATTTGCAAATTATACTGAATATCTTCTCATAATGGTCGAAAATTCACTCAGCCATTTTAATTTACTTTGCCAGGATAATTTACTTTGAAAAAAATTACAGTGATGTTTTTAGAAAACGGTGTCAAAATTCAAACTAGTAGAGAAACTAAACGGCACATAATAAGGAAATGTGGACTCCATTGAATAATCAGTCAGACACAGTTGTTCATTTCGCCGAGATCTAGTACGTATACGTGGTCCTTCAATAGTGGACTCGGCTTGACTGTCTATAATATTTAGACTAATGTCACCAATATTAATCCCGCTTGCTGAAAATTAACCACCACTATAAAATTAGACTGCCGTTATCAATATTAGACCCGGTCGCTTAAATTAGACCATTGCTGTAATAGACTGAAGCCACCACAATTTGACTGAAAATCGCTGAAAATTAAGACCCGTCACTGAAAATTAGTCCAAGTCACTGAAAATTAGACCACCGCTGCAATATTAGCCTGTGGTCACTGAAAATTAGACCGGTGCGTGTAATGTTGTGCGAGCTGCGTGTTTTGGGAAACTGAGGTATATGAGAGATAAGTTTTTATGATTTAAAGATTCCAGGGGGATGATTGAAGGTATGCTATCAAAAAGGTTATGTATAAAACTTTTTTATCATGGGTTTTATCTGAAAATTTTCGTAAAACTTTTGCTTACTAAGATGTACATTAACATCCCTGATGAAACGTTTTTCATTTGGTAAGCTTTCTAATCAGGATAATTTACTTTAATAAACAATTTGTACAAATTCTATACATTAGAACGTATATGTTTTGATACCCGAATGTTGAACAAAACAATCATGGCAAAAAGCGAGGAAAGTTTCGAATAACCAAATTATGATTGTTTAAGCATTTGACCATTCATGTTTTCCACATGTAATGATTGTTTCTTCTTAAGATTCATTCGCTCCATTTACAGCTAATACAAAACCTATATTGAATCGAGAAATGATGCGTGTAAAAAGCAATGTGGGGTATGTTTATCGTTGCGTGCATGTTTTCCCTAACCATAACTAAACGCTTGGTTGAATCAAACTTTCAGCAGCAGTCGGTTGTCCTTTTTCCAACTGAAAAACTCTCATGTATTCATAGCAAATTGTATATCCTAATGAAAACTAGATAATCAAAATAGATCAGTACACACCTACAATACTATAACTTAGAAAAATGTATATTTTATGTGTATATATGTTCAAACCTAAATAGCTAACAATGCAATAAGCCCACACTAGTATCGCTAGCGCTTTCAGGGTTGCCCCCATCTTCAGGCGATGTGTTTAATGTCATAGTTAGATTGTTTGATTAATTAACGTCCTATTAACAGCTATGGTCATGTAAGGACGGCCTCTCATGTATGCGATGTGTTGCGTGTATGTTGTGCGAGATGCGTGTTTTTTGGAGACTGCGGTATATTCATGCTGTGTCTTCTTGTATAGTGGAACTGTTGCCCTTTTTATAGTGCCATATCACTGAAGCATGCCGCCGAAGACACCAAGCAACACACCCCACGCGGTCACATTATACTTACAACGGGCGAACCAGTCGTCTCACTCCCTGTATGCTGAGTGCTAAGCAGGAGGAGAAACTACCACAACAACATTGTGACGCGACATAATTGATCAAGTAAAGAGAGGAAGTATTAATATTATATAACGGAAAGTAAGTAACGCCCAAGGCATTAATGACTATTTAGTGCCGGTTTATAAAAAATTGCAAACATTTCTATGGTAAAGTTGTGAAATGGATATACCGTAAATAACCCAATTTGTGTATATATGTTGTATTTGTTTGATTAATTAAACGTGCTATTAACAACTCTGGTCATGTAAGGAATGGCCTTTCATATACCTTGTACTGTATAGATTTCGACTTGTAACGTACTGCGTTACACGTATTATTGGCAGCTGTATGTCTCTTTCTTCTTTGGATATTAATTATATTCTTATACCAATTAAGTATATCATAGTGTATGTGCTAGTCTATGTTGATGAGCCCAACTGGCTGTTAATAGGACGTTAATTAATCAAGCAAACACACAAAAATGATTACTGCAATTGTTTGTTTGATAAATCAACGTCCTATTAACAGTCATGGTCATGTAAGGATAGCGTCCCATGTATGCGTGTATGCATGCGTGTTATGGGAGACTGTGGCATATTCGTGTTGTCTTCTTGTACAGTGGAGCTCTTGCCCATTTTTTAGTGCTATACACTGAAATATGCCGCCGAAGACACCAAACAAACTCCCACAACCCGGTTATATTATACTGATAACGGGCAAAGCAGTCGTCACACTCTCAATATGATAAGCGCTAAGAAGGAGCTTTGTTAGAGGGTTTAACGTTCATCCACGATAAATAAAGCTTTGTTTACTGGTACGAGAAAAGGAAGAAGAAGGATAAGGAAGTGTAAAAGTATAGAGAAAGTAGAGAGCAGGAAGAGTTTTCTGTCTATATTATCGTTGATCCTAATCACACTTACTTTTCCCTGCCCGGTTGTAAGCATAGGATAGAATAGTATAATATTATAGTGATTGTGTTTGACGCTGATCACTCAGTGATAGCCTGGTTGGAGATCTGGCAGAGAGGTTTATACCCGATGTTTCAAGACAAGTCACAAGAGAATGAGATGTTGGACTTCATCCTGTCACCATCATCATCCTTGTCTGCCAATGGAACCGAGTCAGCAAAACGACACATCTGGCAAGCCATTATATAGGAATCTGGGACAACTTGCCTTGCCTTGCGTAGTATGGCCCATTCAAATGCTGCATCTGAAAGAAGTTTCTAAATGCCGAGAAAAATGGCTGAAAAGGAAATTTGTCTAGCATACCATACCATTCCATTCATTGATGTCATTATGTATGGTAAAAAATGGTTCCAAGAATCTGTGGCCTTAGCAGAGGAATTGGACATGCCAATTTCTAAACCAAGAACTTATGGTCGCTAGTCTAAAAGAAACTATGTTCCAGCAAAGTCCCTAGAAGATTACTATAGAAAATAAATTAGCATTCCACTGCTCGATCATCTTCTGGAGGAAATTAAGACTCACTTTATCAGTTTGCACCAGAGAACCCTAGGATTGATACTAGTTCCTTCAGAGCTGCATAACAGAAAGAAACATTGATATCGGTGCCTTGTCCGAGTTCTTCTGAGACGATCTGCCGTCTCGAGGACATTGGAGGTCGAGATGCGACAGTGGGAAATATTTTGGATGGACAATCCAGAAAAAAACCCTAATCCACCATCAAAGCTTGTGACAAAGATTTCTTTTCAAACATTCACACCATTCTGAAGATATGTGGAACCTTTCCAGTTACAGGATGCGAGTGTGAGAGAAGTATTAGTTGTCTACGACTTCTTAAAACCTATTTGACATGGGACAGGACAGACTTAGTGATCTTGCACTGATGTTTATCCATAGGACAGTGAATGTTAGGGTCACCGACATTGTGACAGAATTTGCCAGGAAACACCAAAGGAGGATGCAGGTCCAAAATATTCTGTTTGAGGGATAGAATTGTACACTGGAGTGTTAACTATCATCAGAGACATTTAATATCATATTATCTATTTTAAGGCTTTTTGAAGTAGTAGCATAGGTGATAACATTGTATGTGATAATGATGATAGTGCTATTAAGTGTTATTTTATGAAAATAGTGGCTATTAATGTGATAATATCTTCACATCAACCTTCTGGGTTTTAGTATGTTGCTATGTAGACTATTTGTAATACTTCAAGTCTATAATTTTCTGCAATAATAGCTGATGTGATGATAGTGTTGGTTCATTATTTTTCCTACGTTGTTGATGTATAAAAGTATATAAAGCTAAGTCATATGAATTACTGCAGTAGTGCCTAATGTGATAGTAGTTCTAGTGGTAAAGGGTTTGTGACACAAAAAGTGACATGTTGTCTATAGATTGGCCCCCTTTAAGTTCAACGAAACAGCCCACTTCACAGCAAATACACACACCGAGATACCAGGCTAGACATACGTCCATCTGGGCAGCTGACCGATATGCAAAAAAATATTGCGATAACGAGGCTGTCACCCAGCACACGTCACTGGTTCACCGACTGGCTCACTGCTGCTGATGCGGCACGCTATACATACCTAAACTAATATATCTTATCCTGTGTGTCACATGAAATATTTACATGTTGTCCTCATAAATCCAGTATAGTGCAATGTGCTGCTTATGGCTGCTATAACAGTCACAGATATAAGAAAAAAAATAGGTTTTTTTTTCGCTTTCCAAAGAACAAGAATAAATGCATGTTTGCATTACATAAGACGGGACCACTTTGAGTTGACTGATAATCATCGTTTATGCGAAGAACATTTCTCTATCTCTTGTTTTGAAAGACATCCAAGGAAGTTTCCAGAAGTTGTTTCGCCATACACCAAACCAAAACTGCACCCTGATGCTATACCTGACATTCCATTACAAACTAGGAGTGCAAAGACAGGTAAAAATGATGCAAGAAATGTTATTCCAAGATTACATGGAACAAAAAGGAAACGTCATAGATCAGAGGTGAGTATTAATTTTAATAAGCTTGATTTTTCTCTAAACTAAAATATTCTTGTACTGTAGTATAGTTGTACTAAAACAAATTGATAGTATCCTGTACATGCGTGTAGAAATGGACACATCCCATTTATAGCAGATGGAGTCAGCATACTCTTGGACCAAACCCACATAGACATTTATAACTGTCAGACTATGGTCACCTATAAGAATGGGGTTTTACATGGAGGCATTAAATTACTCTACGTTCAATAAATTCATGTTTGAAAAAGTGACCTGTTATGTACGACATGAGAATGGTATTCATTGTACATTTATTGAGCCCTATTTGTTAGTAAACATTATACATGGAATCTTGTTAGCGAGTCTTGTCTTGCAGAACTTTTGTCAGTATGCCCAATATGCTGCAGTGAAACAGTCCCACTAGTGTCTAAATCCAAAGGAATAATGATTTCAACAACATCTGTATGTGTGAACGGTAATACCAAAGAGTGGAAAAGTGAACCCTGTCACAAGAAAATTTCATGGGCCAATATAATCAATGGTGGCGCAGTGTTCACCAGCGGAATAAATTCATCTAAAGCATTGCACTTGATCAATGCGATGAGTTTACAAATGATGTCATCCAGAACCTATTGCCGTATCCAACGTTTATATGTTGTACCTGCATTGAAAGTTGAATTTAAGACATTTGAATATTTAATTCTTTCTTCAGAAAACAAATAAAACCTTTAAATATTATTGCAGTGCAATGAAGTCAAGAGCTCTGTTCATAAGAAATTGGGGCCGCGGTGGCCGAGTGGTTAAGATGTCCCGACATATTACCACAAGCCCTCCACCTCTCGGATGCGGGTTCGAATCCCATGTGGGGCAGTTGCCAGGTACTGACCGCTGGTCGGTGGTTTTTCTCCGGGTACTCCGGCTCTCCTCCACCAACAAACCTGGCACGTCCTTACATGACCCTGGCTGTTAATAGGACGTAAAAATAAATAATAATCATACGAAATTGGAGGGCCTAAAACGTGGCATCAACTTTCTGGAACGCTATGTCAATGTCAAAGCTCTTGTTACTAACAGACATACCACGGTAAAGAAAAACATGAAGGATAATCATACGGATATCAGACATTATTTCGATGTCTGGCATGTTGCGAAAGGCAAATTGAAAGTAAAACTTCGAAAGGCAAATTGAAAGTAAAACTTATGTCATTACTGTATAGTATATTGGTTGGAGTTGTTGTGAAAAGCAAAATGAATATGTTGTATTATTGGTGACCCTAGACTTTAAAGCACGATTAATAATATAATACATATTGATTTTATAGCATATACAAAATGAATATAATACAACTATGTTGTAAGGTGTTAAAAGTTAGAGGCAGCAGCAAAGAAAATGAAAGGATCGGAAATCCGCCCATGGATAAAGTCTGCCGTCAATCATATGCACTGGGATTTGAAGGTAGCGAAGTGGACATCACTGATGAACCATGTTTGTGACAAGCACATGGGACATTCAGTTGAATACCAATAACGCGCTGGTAATTGAGATGTTTAGTTATTAATTTTATTAGTACACAATGGAAATTTAACAGAAAATAAGTGCTACAATTAAGTAAAAAATGCTACCAGAGAATGAATAATCAATTACAATTTCCACTTAAATGATTGAAGCATTTTCAGTGCGTAAATGTATTTATATATTGTTCACAGGTTGTGCCATTCAAGCTCATGAAAGATGTTATTCAGAGTCCCTACCTACTGCGAGATGTACCAAAATTGTCGCCAGTTCAACATATGGATTGGAAGTGTTTCACTCAGTTGTCAACCATTTTGCACCTAAGAACACCCACTTTTGATATGCATCCATGCAGGCAAGGTAAATAATTATTTTGGTATATGGAAATGTTTTAAATCGTCATTTGTCATCATCTGTTAAACTGTTAAAGGTATTAAAAAGAAAAGAAAAAAAAAATATATAAAATATCCTTATTTGTATAGAGTTGAGATAGTAGCGTAAAAGATATTTCATTTGCAAAACAATTTTATTTTCATTCTTGTAAAAAGCAATTTAGACATGTCTTTATCTAATAATATTAAATTTGCAAATGCTGATTGTCGAAAATATTCATGATATCTAATATTAACATTTCTTTGCAGAACTAATCAAAACAAATTCAGTGAAAATGTAAACTTTTTTTTTATTTATTCCTTTATTTAATTCACAGAATACGTATCACAGATTAGAGATGCTATAATTGAGCGACGCTTGGTGGAATGTCCATCATATGCTTCGGCAGAAGATGATGTAAAGGTCCTTCACTCACATCACACACCATCAGTGTCATCAACATTTCCAAACTTCGCTAAAAATGACCTTGTGCAACGCCACAGATCTCGATTTAGGAGGGACTTTTGAGCATTCACGGGATATTTAAAACCACAGTATGATTCTGACGGAAATGTATCTCTTATCTTCTTCACAGCGCATGCGGGTAACACTTTCTGGTAATGTTTTCCTAATTTCTGCCAAACCCATCTCACAAATCGTCTGTAAGCCAAATGCCGATATACTCTAAAACAAGCATATGTGTGATAATAGATTCAAGATACAAAATAGATAAATTTGCGACATAATGGTCCTTTTTAATTATTATGTAACTTTGCATGTATTGGATTTGTGAACTGAGGTCAGACTTTAGTTTGCTCGAGCGGACCCGCAATTTTATTTAACTTTTATGAACACAAAACTGCATGCGTTCATGATAGTTATATAGGCATGCTACATGTATATAAAGGCATGCTACATGTATATGCGTTACCATAATTTAAGATTGATTTGAAAAAAAAAAATTAAATACTTTTAAAGCTGTGTAAACCATCATTATAAAGATGCATGCGAATACTACTTACTCATTGATTGGTACATTATCATCACGGGGTCCTACATTCTGTAGATATTCATACATGCATACCTGAAGTACATGTATGTTCAGGCAATTCGCTTGAAAAGATGCGTGTTCAATCACACATTGTATATCATCACTTTCAACAATGAAATTGACAGCATTTATCTCACGACAACATACAGATTCCAATTCTGTAGCCATACAATGAATGTAAATTAACTGAATATCTATTCACAGCATCAAATAGGAAATTGTCTTTTGGTAATTGAATCATTAGCGTTGTCTCAGATCAATTAATGTCATTATTATACATTCCTCTGTTAAGAATATAATCCTTATTTACTGAATTTTTCAATTGTTTATCGACATAGTAAGATATCATAATGTACATTGTTGTCGTTGATGTTGATAACTAAAACAAATTTTATTGAAATATTTGTGCAACATTATTTATATTTAGGTATATTTACAGTCAACGGTGAATTGATAGTATAAACCCCGTTGATTTCAACCAAAGGCTACTCAACTTTATTTCTCGATAGATTGAGTATGTCACGCGCATTTGGAGCCGCGCGGAAGAATACATGGAAGTAGTACGTGCACATTTTCAATACACAACTGGGAATACACATCGGGGAAAACCACATCTATAAATATAGTCGTACACACACATACTATAGTTCTGTCTTTGATACATTGTATACATGTTGTGCGTATTGAAAACTCGCATTAAATAATTAAAATGTATGTAGTAAATGAAAAGGCAAAGCCTCAAAAACCATGTATGATAAATACATTGTTTAAATAAAACAAACGACCGACCATTGGCCAGTTGCCAAGTTGGCACCGGGCCAGTTTCAGTGTCCACTGACCAATGTCGTCTGCCTCTCTACAACTATGGACTATGGACTATGGTGATTTTGAAATGGCTACGAGTTCATTATCTGAAATTGAGGAAGACGAGTTTGATATGCTACTTTCACAACTTGTTGCATCGTCTTCCGATTCAGTATCCAAATTACAAACAACATTGGTGGAGAATGAATAAAAAATGTCAGCAGATGATGAATTGCCACCCCCAGAAACACCGTGCGTGAAACGTTTCAAAAGCAAGTCCGAAGATGATCTTAAGAAATATGAAGAAATGCACCAGTCCGCATCAACAAAGGCCAATACAAAATATGGGAATTAAAATCCTACAAGGTAAGTTTTAAAGTGCAAGCAAGGCCAAAAAAAATGTCTGTTTAGGGTTACCCGACCGACCCTAATTTTTTACCCCCGACTCTAATTTTTTGTGTCATTTTTCTACGAAAAAATATTAAAAAGTCTGGATTTCGATCTCAAACTCCGGTTCTGGCCATCATTTTTAGAGTGAAAGACACTAAAGAAACCCCAAAAAAATCCTCCCGACCGACCAATTTTTTTTCTGCCAGTGTAACCCTAAACAGACATTTTTTTGCCGTATACAACAAACTAGACACGTAAACAATATCATAAATGAAATAAATTTATTCTGATTTTCTGTCATGCAAAAATATCAACATTGATTTTTTTTTTGAGAATTACAAATATTTTTTTGTAATTTATAATTACAGATTGGCACAGTGAATCATACGGTGGTCCGCTTGACTTAAAGGAAATTTCTGCTAATGAATTGAATACAAAACTTGGAAAATTCTATTGTGAGGCAAAACCTCAAGTAAACGAGAAAAAGCACAAAAACAAACAACACGAAGAATACCACAAAAACAGCATGAAGTCAATCAGAGCCGCTGTAAATAGGCATCTTTCTGACATCGACGTAAACATGGGATATTGTCAAAGATTCAGAATTTAAACTGGCCAACAAATTATTGTCTGGAATGCTAAAAGAGTCAATGGTGAACGGAACATCACGTCCTACAAACCATAAGGAAATCATTGGGAACACGGATCTTGAGAAAGTGTCAACGTACCTGTGTACCGTGAGTGATAATCCTATTAAACTCCGCCTTGGTGTGTGGTATTGTATCTCTATACATTTTGTCAGTCGGGGCCTTGAATTTCACCACCAGCTGACTCGCGAGTCTTTTGATTTTATGACAGATGAGGATGGATTAGAATATGCCAAACTAGCCAATGAGACACAACAAAAAAATTACCAGGGTGGTTTAAGTAAAGAAAAACCCATGGCTGACAGGCGCATGTATGCGACTCGGACCTCATCTTGCCCCGTGGCGATGTTGAAAAAATTAATTGCAAAAACTGATCCAAACGCACAAAAACCGTTCAATCAATGTGTCAAAGAACCTATAACCTCACCTGAATTGCACAATATCTGGTTCACAGCTAAATCCATTGGGAAGAGTACATTTGCAAATTTCCTACCGGATATTTGTAAACAGGCAGGGTGTTCGCAAAGATACACTGCACATAGTTTACGGGCCACCACCATCCAAGCTATGAGTGACGCGGGATGGGAAACACGACAAATCATGTACATGTCCGGGCACAGGAATGAAGCTTCTGTTAGAAGTTATTCCAGAAATATGGCGACTCATCAAAAGCAAGCCATTAGTTCTACGTTGTCTGCTCTAATTTCCGGTGGTTCGGAAACCAGTCACACCGCTATCCCTTTTGATGTTCCCTCTAGATCAGCTGTCAATTCATCACGTGTTCCAAGTACGACATGTACAGTTGTCGCTATGCCATCACAAAGCGCACAGACCGGAAATAGAGTCGTTTTCTCAATCAACGGTGATGTCATCTGTTTCATCAGGAATGCTTACCAACTCGTCTTTCTCAAACTGTTCCTTTAACTTCAACTTTTCAAAGTAAACCACTGTAGTTATCCGGTGACAGTACTGCCACACTTTCAAATTTACGGCCGCGTCACTACTTTCATACCCTGCCGCGAAAAAATGTGTGTAAAACGCAACCGATTCTAAAAGATTGTACCAGTAACTTGTTTTTATTAAAATGATAATTGACACATATAAAAAAGAAATATCGAAATTTTGTTGATATATTGGAGAAGTGACTTCAATAAAAATACTTCGTTACAACGAACTATTTTGTTTGTTTGTTTATTGAGAATTTTGCGGGAATTTCCGGCACCATATGATGGCTGTTCCAGGAAATGGAAAAAAACAGACGGTATTGGTCGTTTTATGTACTGTAAATGTCCTCGGTGCGACAGAAAACTTTTTTTATCACTGAAAAATGGAAGCATAGACTGTAAATGTGAGGATTAAAGTATGTTTCTGGTGGTTCTGTCGAAGGATAAAGTTGAGTAGGGTATCGATATTTGTTTCATGGACCGCTTCGCGGTCCATTCCAAATATTGATACCCTACTCAACTTTATCCTTCGATAGAACCACCAGAAAGAAGCTGTCCGTGAAACAAATATCGATACCCTACTCAACTTTATCCTTCGATAGAACCACCAGAAACATACTTTAATCCTTAAATGTAAATAAGTGTTCACTGATATATAGGTTAATGCATTTATAATGTAGTAAGAGGAGAAATTAATTGTTCACCATGGATGATTTGATTGTTGAAATTTAAATTATGTAAGATTTATTACAGATTAGATTCACTTACTAAAACGAAATTATCTGATGATTACCCACGAAGACATCCACGTCTATATTTAATGCCAATAAATTAAAATAATAATTTGGGTATTATAAACCATGCTGTGTTTGTAAGCCGATCCTCTTGATTACTTTCTTGGTTTTCTTGATCACCATCTGAAACATCTGGCGATCATCCCCCTCCTCTGTAGAAAGATAATTACCAGTGTTCATCAAAGGTTCAAACTGGTATGGGATAATATCCGGAACCAAACCCACGACAGGGATATCACTGTCATTGTTTTCCGTAGCAGATATTTACAAAATACTAGAAAACGGTTTTTTTCACTCTATAAATATACAGTATATACAGCAGACAGCAGAGAAAAGGTGAAACTTTGTTTGTTTGAATAATTAATGTCCTATTAACAGTAAATGTTATGGTCATGTAAGGACGGCCCTCCCATGTAAGGCGGCCTCCATGTAAGCGGTGTGTTATGTGTATGTTGTGCGAGGTGCGTGTTTTGGGAGACTGCTGTATATTCGCGTAGTGTCTTCTTGTATAGTGGAACTGTTGCCCTTTTTATAGTGCTATATCACTGAAGCATGCCGCCTAAAACACCAAGCAACACACTCCACCCGGTCACATTATATTGACAACGGGCGAACCAGTCGTCCCACTCCCAGTAAGCTGAGTGCTAAGCAGAAGAAACAGGAGAGGAAAGGAAAAGAAATCTAGGTTACATTCTACTCACATGACTAATATGACTTTTTTCCATTTTTTAAAACAGGGTTTCGGAGTTGTTCCTCATGTGAAATTTATGACTCCACGTACGTATGTATAATGTGAACAGTTACGTGAATTGATTTTTATCTAGTGCATGTAGACTCTTTAATACTTTCTAGATTATTATATTAGTTATATAGTCAGTAACTGACCCCCTATAACGGCATATAAATGGTCAGTAAGATTTAAATGGGGCGAGGGGCGTAGCAGTCCAACTGTCAAGCCGAAAGGACCGTCCAAACTGTTAAAAAATGATTCTTTAAGCTGGGGATCCATTTCGTACATTGCTCGACTACCGAAACACTTCCATTGATGGATTGGGCGTGTCACTGGCACAAATGTTCCTGTGTTAGAGATTAAAAACAGACATACCAACTACAACAAAGTTGTTAGAGCAATCATCAACAAACAAGGAGAAACTCAATGAGGCAAGTAAAACCAAAAAGCAATTATGACAAACACGCGGGTTGAAACCTCTCCATGATGGAGATAACGTTCTCATCCAAAATGATAACAAGGACATAGTCATTCAGATCTCCCGCCAATGGAGAGCTAAATCAATTAATGCATTAATTTTATATGCTAGTAAGAGTATAGGGAAAGTATTTTAAAACCCAACTGCAATTGAAGAACATATACAAAACATATTTATGGTTTTTTTTAACAAAGTGAAACCAACTTTGAAAACATTTGCTTCTTTGAAAAAACCAGAATTGATCTTAGCTTTAACTAAGTTCAGCAGCTAATAGTGCGATTTTTTATTTGTTTTAAACAGCGACGAGTTACATAGGAATTAAGTGAATGTTCATAGTAATTGAGTTTGATATATCTGAGTTTTACTGCATGCATATTAAATAAAAAAGTAAAGTATAATACAAAATTAGAAGTCCTACATAAAATGTGTCTATGAAGTTTCATGGAAATATCTCTGCTGGTTTTAGAGTTGTGCTCCGGAAACGATTCTTACACAAAAATCTGCCATTTTCAGCAATGTTTCCATGGTTACAGAAAAAAGTACAAAAAGTGAAAACCTTAAAAATAGCAAAAAGGCACTACTAGACCATAAGACTAATGTGCCTATGGAGTTCCGTGCATATATCTCAATCGGTTTTCCAGTTATGCTGCGGAAACGAACTGGTACAAAAATAAATATTTTCACCTGGTAATTTCAGCACTGATGTACTGGTAAATAAAGTTCCACCAACTGAAGAGGAAACACTGTAAACATGTTTCTTCCACCTAAGATTGTTAAATGAAAACCGCTAGCAAAAAGAAACAAACACATCCCATCGTCTTTTAACTAGCAATGATGTCCTCCTAAAGCAAAGGAAACTTCAAGAAAAAAGATGAAAAAGAAAGAAAAACAAGAGGCCCAGAGGGCCTGTATCGCTCACCTGGTAATTTCAGCACTGATGTACTGGTAAATAAAGTTTTTTCTTGTGGGCAACACTACTGGATGAATAAAAGCAGGTTCTGAATTGTGTTAACTTGGTTTCTGAGGTCTTATTGAATTGCCTCAGCATACATCAGTACTTTAGTGCATAGAAAATTCAGGCATTCAATTAGAATATATATAATGCTGTTGAATTAAAACTGAAATTTACTAAAAAGTATTGTGTTGGCCCAACTTAACTGTTCACTTTGTATTCAAGTTAAATTCTCAGAAAACTCATAGAACATATGACATGTATATGGATGGTTGAAATAGTAAACATAAAACCCTAATATTACAGTAGATATATATGACCTGTAAGCTGAAATTTGTTTTAAACCCTTGTGTCTGGTATGCAGACTTTACTTAGTCATTTATAAATGTATGTATATATCTTGTATATGGATAATATGTCAACTACAATAAAATAATGAAATAATAAAAAACATTTGCAAAGCATTTCATGTCAGAAATAATATTTATTTTATAAAGTTCAAAACAAGATATAATATAAACATTTGATCACTTTTTATTATTGGATTTAGGAATACAACTAGCAAATTATCTGCATCAATTAGGCATCATAACAAATATAACTGAATTTGTCGCAATTTGTCAGAAAAAAATGTTAGCATTAAAACATAGGAATTCTTGGCAGGTTAATTTTTGTTATCCAACGAAAGACATATATTCTTAAAGGAAATATTTGATATTTATGGTTGAAAACAACATACAAGCAGTTACATGAATTACATAGAAAGATGTATAAATAGCAGTGATTGACACATAGCCTTTTTAGCTAGATTTCATGTAGCTTAAGGTTCAGTGATTAAAAAGGAACTTGGCAAGTTTGATTTATTTGAAGAAATGAAGTTTACAAGTATTTTCATACCATGCCAGGGACTTCATTTTCTTTAATACTTACCATCAGAATAACTTATAACCAAGTTTCTTAATCTTAAACTTTCTTTAAGTCAATCTGCTATTATAGTTTGTTCATATACTGCCACTAAGATATATGGGTCAAAAAAGTAATATCAACGGTTGTATTCCAGATAGATTTTTACAAACATATGTCTGAAGGATACAATTCCAACAGCCACTAAAATATAGATACAATTAAATTTATATAAATAATGCCACATTTACTTTTTCAGTTATATTTGTTTATAATGTGCATTTCAAAATCAATCAAAGAATTAAAGAGAAGGTACACAAGTAATCAATTGGAACCTTTAGAAGCCAAGCCCCCATTTTTTAGAATATCAAACATAGTGATGAGAAAGATCCATTACTATCAATTATAGTTTAGTACACAACCACAGACTGTGTTTAACAGAAGAAATATATTATCAATTTTGTCATCCTCAAGGTATCAGGAACACATAACAATAATGACAAAAGTTACATAAAGACAGCATTTAAATGACAAGCAATAACCACTTCCAATCACCCTATTATTTTCTGTTTGAACTACATATTTCGGCATTATAGATGCAAAAATTACAATTGTAGAAATCCAAGAATGCATAGGATTTATCTGTAAAAGCTTTTATAAGATTATTATGATAAGAGTAATTACAGGTCAATATATTGCCTCAGATGATAAATTGCAAAAATGTGTTTCTGAATCAAGGAACAGAAAGTATGCATAAAATACAAAAGGTTAATTGATCATTATAGTATTAAAATCAATTTTTTGACACATTTCAGTAGATATGCTGTAATATTGTAAATGTACTGATGTAATTATACTTGGATCATTTTGGGCTAAAATATGATTTAGGTAAGATAATATATACATGTACTCTATTTATATTTGATAGAGCAAAAATAATGTGTTTGTGTGAATCCTTAGGACAAATTTGTCATAAAGTGATTTTTTTGTCTTAAAATTTGGTAACACAAAAATAACTTAAACTTAAACAGAAATAAATATTGGACTACACAAAAACAGTATTTTTCAAAAATTTCTATCAGTCAGTGTATTACATGATAAACATTTTTTGAGGATGCTGTGTAAGATATTATCAGTAACCACAGTTGATATACGGGAGACCAGGTTTTTTTTGATATGTTGATGTCATGTCCACAAATTAATGGCTTTGAGTGACCGATACAGTTGTTGGATACACTTTGTTACTGTTGAGTGCTCAGAGTGTCCAGTATAATTAATGGCTTTGAGTGACCGATACAGTTGTTGGATCACACTTTGTTACTGTTGAGTGCTCAGAGTGTCCAGTATAATTAATGGCTTTGAGTGACCGATACAGTTGTTGGATCTCACTTTGTTACTGTTGAGTGCTCAGAGTGTCCAGTATAATTAATGGCTTTGAGTGACCGATACAGTTGTTGGATCTCACTTTGTTACTGTTGAGTGCTCAGAGTGTCCAGTATAATTAATGGCTTTGAGTGACCGATACAGTTGTTGGATCTCACTTTGTTACTGTTGAGTGCTCAGAGTGTCCAGCACAATTAATGGCTTTGAGTGACCGATACAGTTGTTGGATCTCACTATGTTACTGTTGAGTGCTCAGAGTGTCCAGTATAATTAATGGCTTTGAGTGACCGATACAGTTGTTGGATCTCACTTTGTTACTGTTGAGTGCTCAGAGTGTCCAACACAATTAATGGCTTTGAGTGACCGATACAGTTGTTGGATCTCACTATGTTACTGTTGAGTGCTCAGAGTGTCCAGCACAATTAATGGCTTTGAGTGACCGATACAGTTGTTGGATCTCACTTTGTTACTGTTGAGTGCTCAGAGTGTCCAGCACAATTAATGAGTTTGAGTGTCCGATACAGTGGTTGGATCACACTATGTTACTGTTGAGTGCTCAGAATGTCCAGCACACAATTAATGAGTTTGAGTGTCCAATACAGTGGTTGGATCACATACTGGTGCTGTTGAGAGGTGGGAATCATATTAAGGCTAAACAAAAAACATTTTGAGCAAATAGACAATTCTGCTATTGATGAAATTCCAGTGTGCTACAGGCGTAGCATCAACATTCTGCAAATGGTTCATTTGATGTGCGATATGAGACCTGGATAAAATCTTACACAGCATTCCATGACATGTCAACCATATTTATTCTGCAATAAGCCCATGGTTGATTAGAAACTGAAAACTATAATATTTCCAAAGAGTATACAGTACAGTCAAAATAGTACACCTTTGTACTGTATAAAAAATACTTGTCACTCAGGGCTTATTGCAGAATACCCCCCCCCCCTTTCCCCCCACCCACCACCTGGAGGCCCGGATTTGTCAAGCATTACCTCCATTTATTCCCTAATTATGCTCCGTTACACTATCATCAGAACTCAAACAGCACCATAAACCAGTTTATGGTCTGTCCAGCAACATTCAACAACACTTGTAGTATAATTTTCCATGTTGGTGAAGATAAGATCAAGTGTAGAGCCATAATCTGTTGTCACAGAAGACACTATTTGTTTGCACTCAAACTTATTTTTCATCCATTTTAGAAATGTGTCATCTAATTTAATATCAACATTAAAATCACCAACAATTAGAAAATTGTCATGAGCTTTTATTTGTGATGCAATGTGTGTCTCAATTTCTTTTTTCAGCTGTGAATAACTACACCGTGGTGATTTATACACAACTGCAATGTGTACCAAAGTGTCACTTTTTTTTACATTTGTCACCATACATTCAAAATCAAATGAACTAAATGTGTAAATATCTGACACATCAAGATTGTTTCCAAAATACATTGCTAAGCCATGATGTGCACAACCATGAGTAAGCTGTTGGTCATTCCTTTTAATATGAAACCCATCAAGCATCAAGCTCTCGTCAGATATGTTTGGTTTAAGTTTGGTTTCTGCGAAAGCTAAAACATCAGCGCCTATGATATTGTAATCACCTTTGATATCTTTGTGATGTAACATAAGTGATCTCACATTCAGAAAGGCAACTTTCAATTTTTGGGGTGAAAGTGTGTAGGGTGGAATGTAACACAAATTCAATGTTGCCTCTGAACGTAGCCTCTGCATTTCTTCAGTTACTGAATAATCTACCGACATCTTTTCTTCATTCAAATTCAGTAAAAACAAATCTGACAAATTTCTAACTCGACTTAAGGCTACATAGTGCATATGGGGCTGTTTTCTTGCAGAAGTCATATCTACCACAACCTTTTTCAAAGTACATCCTTGAGATTTGTGTATAGTTTTTGCAGCTGCTGGTCTAATAGGAAATTGGATCCGGATGAAAGATTTACGATTATACATGAAATTACGTTGAGTATCAAATATGGGAGTCCATGTGTTATCAATATTTGGTGAGCGTAAATGGTTATATGTCCTTCTTGTTTCTAACCCTGTGGAGTCATCTTCAAACTGGACCCATATAATACTTGGACGGAGAGTGTTCTCTTGTTTGTATTCAATTTTCCGTACATGACAACATGCACCATTTACTAGTCCATCTTGAATGTTAAGATTAGCCGTAATTTCATATGGCATTCCAACAGCTATTGGGACAACATTCATAAGTCCAGCAGTATTGGTTGTACTGACATTTTGGAGTGCTTGTATTAGCCGGTCTTTGACATTTGCTGGGATATCACCGACGACAGTATCAAGAGATGGTACAGTTACTTTTGTAGTTGAAGCAAGGTCAAATACATCTTTGTTGAAATTATCAACTTGTTTGTTTGTTGTGAATAGATGTGGTGCATCTCTTGGATAATGTGCATCACTAGAATTAATAATTCTTGTTTTCAGAGTTGTGAGATCTTCATTTGAAAGTGTGCTATTTTCCAGCGAACGCAATCTATTAAGGAGTTCAGCAAAATCTTTGTCATCTTTCTGACGCATGATCTCACTTAATTCATGCATTGTAAACAAAGATGTCCAAAGGTTGGTTGCAAGAGGACCCATGTGCTCTTCCAAGTCTGCAAAAATCCATTTGTCCATAACAGGTTTCAATTGATATAAATCACCTATCAGCACTACACTGACTCCGCCAAATAACTGACTCTGATTTCCTTTGATTTTTTGAAGACACTCATTTATAAGTGACAGCATCTTATTTCCCACCATA
Organism: Argopecten irradians; assembly: GCF_041381155.1. Lineage (NCBI taxonomy): Eukaryota > Metazoa > Mollusca > Bivalvia > Pectinida > Pectinidae > Argopecten > Argopecten irradians. Next base: position 28,234 of record NW_027187804.1, read on the forward strand.
GACACTTCATCAATAATAACAACAGACAGATCTCTGTATTTGACTCTGAGGGTGTTAAGTGTGTCAGAATCTACATGGTAGTTTTGGTAACCACGATTCGGTAGGATTTTGAAGGCCGCATGTATGGTAGTGCCATTGATATTGTGAGCAGCTTTTCCTGTAGGAGCACATAAAAGAACTTTACAGTTGTCAGGGTTTTCACCTTCTACTGAACAAAGACACCTTTTCAATACCTGATATAATGCCTTGATAACAACAGATTTTCCTACTCCAGCACCACCTGTTAGGAAAGCATATAAAGGATCATCTCTTGTTTTAACCCAGTGTAGAACATGTAAGAAAAATTCTTTTTGCTTCAAGTTAAGCTGTCTCACAAGTTGAAGATATTCCTCATTTGGTAAGAGAGTTGGTGAATGTTCTACATGTGCAGCTGTTTGTGATATACCCAGGTCAACACCTATATCATATTCTTGATGAGCAGCAGTTTCTGGCTTATAGTATATAAATTGTTTACTTTCATGCGAACCTTCGTGTTCATCTTCCTGCTCAGTATGCTGAGTTAATGGAGCTATCTGGTCAAATTCATCATTGAGATCATCATGTGCTCTTTGTAAGGCACTATCAATTTCATCTGTATGATGTTCATATTCAGCACACTTGTTATCTACAACATGTTTGACATACAGATAATGATCCTCATATGTTTGAAATTGCCCTAACAAATCGGTTGTTTCATTTCGCCATGGAAAGAATAACAAGAGTTTCTCTCTGTAATGATTTTCACTATCAGTTTTTACACTGTACCTAACATAGCGAATAACTTTACGATGCTTTCTTCGGCGGATACTTATACCGTTTGGTAACGTTATTTCAGTCCAGTTATCTACATTGTCTGCATCATCTTCATCTTCAGAATCAGATTTACTTAGATCATCATCATTGATTTCTTCAAGTGATGACATTTTCTTTGGATAACTTATATCCAGTTCAGCAACATAATCAGCAAGACACATTTTTTGTAATTGCTTTGGACGCTTTGCATATCTTTTCACAATGTTATCACTTTCTATGTCAGTAGAATCTTGAGGAAGTTTTTCCAACACATCTTTTTGCTTAAGAAGAAACGTTCGGTTATGAGGCTCAGATGTGTTGATAAACACTACATCTCTTGATGACTTTGTCAGAGGAAGTTGCAAAGTTAGGTAGGCTGCTTCTTGTGCACTGACTTCTACACTGTTAAGGAATTTGTTTCCAATATGACGAACTTGTCTCTTTATATCCATATTGCCTCTTCGTGCCTCTTTACATGCTTCATCAAGAAGTAAGCTCATTCCCCTTTGAGATTTACTAATGTAAGCTACGATATATACCGCGCATGCATATGGGTCAAGAACAAATTGAAGATCATGATTTGCATTCCATGCCTCTAACAAAGAAGTCATGTAAGGATTAATTCGTACTTCACAGGGTTGTCTTTTCAAAAACACTTTTGGAGATTTAAGGGATGACCTTATGCACAAAATGTATTCTTCCTCTGTTATACCAGCTACATCAGTAAGGAAATCTTCAAATGTTAAATTTTCTGTTTCAGCTAATTTTGTGATTTTCTCTTGAATTTCAGAATATTTCTTTTTCAACATTTCATTGTCTTCATCTAAAGGTTCTAAAATCATTGTCCTTGACATTGGGGGTAGTGGAAACCCAAATCTGCAAACAGCTTTTCCCTTTTTTCTACAAGTTTTTGAGTGTTTATGGGTCTGTATGTCTACAAGTGATTTCATGTTATCAGGAACATTTGACTGACATGATGTATAATGTTCAACATAGTCAGCTATTTTGTCATTTGAATCTTCCTTGTATTTTGGAGCATCCTTTATCCACATAAGCATGTGTATATGAGGTGAACCTCTATGTTGAAATTCAACACGATAAAAGTAGTCTGTCAATGTTCCAAGAGGAGCATGGTCTGATTTCAAAACTGTATTGATAAATTGTTGAACACGGTGGTCAAAATATCTAGTGCAAGTAATTGGATCTTTTTGTACCAGAGTAGTTTTGTTGATCCACGTCATATTGTTTATCTGCTGGTTTGTATATGATATGTTATCATTTAACTCCCCTAGAATTCTCAAGAGGTCATGCCATCTTGTATCACCTGCAGACAGTGATCCAAACCATGTTGGTAGTCCAAGTTGCCGAATCATTGCAAAAACATCTTTCTTTCTCTTTTCTAAGTAGGGCGGGGAGTTTCTAAGAGTTCTGAATATGTAGAAACCTTCATCAAGGTTTACCAACTTGTCCATGCGTGTCTGATTAAGGGCTTCAGCAGCAGTAACATTTTTGTCTTTACTTTTGCATCTTCTCAGTGCCAAATAAACTTTGTCTGATATCTGCTTCATCTGTATCTTTTTCATTTTGAAGAAGAGATTTGGTACAGAATTAGCTGCTCGTCTATCAATATTTCGGAGTTCCCATTTTACAACATCACTGTAATTAACCTTTATTTCTCTTTGGGTATTCGGTATGCGACGTTTGCCACAAAATATGGAAGGAAATGATAACTCTTCCGCATCTTTGTCAGAGTATAAACTCAAAGGACGCTGTCCTTCGCCAGGAGCAAATGTGTATATCGAGTCATTCTGTGGACATACAGGATCTATCAATGTATCAGCGTTTCCTATCACCCGGTCTTCATCTGCTATTTCACTGAATGTGTCGGAGTCCTGACCTTCATCATCAGACTGCTCTTCATTTTGGTTTGAGGAAGATGCTATGAATGTGGTAATGATTTCTTTGGCACTTTGATCTACCTTTGAAAACCACTCTTCATCAATTTCAACACCAGATTCTTTATAAAGTTCACCATTGTTAAAAAGCCAATGTAAAGCAGCCAAAACATGCATTGGTCGAACGTTTTCAGTAAACTCACACTTTTTATAAGACAGTTTTCTTTTAATTCTCACTGGAATGGTAGTTTGTTCGAACTGTCTTGGCAACGCTTTAATGGTTGGTTGTATATCAACTGGGACATTTACAACATTTCCATGAATGCTCAATTGACCACCTCGGGGAAGTTCACGCATTTGCATAAAAGGTATTCTCAATGCAACTAACCTTTCTTCAAGCTGATGCAAATTCAGTTCTGCTGGTTTATCAGGAAATGACATTTGATTTGCAAGTGATAATGTTGGCATTTTCCCACTTTTCAATGATGAAGAACAAGTTCTACAAATCCATTCCTTATCATTCTTTGATATGTAATTAGTAGTACATCTAGTAAAAAGAGAACTATGGTCAACATTTCTATTTACCTCTGTTACAGAGTGTTTAAACCATGTTTGGTGACAACTTGTACAGACATACACTGGACCTTCTGCTATTGTTTTGTGAAATTTTTTGACGACATCATTCAAATGCATTCCTCGTTTACAGTGCAACTCTTTCAGTTTGAATAAAGGGTCATTTCTCTGCAACCTTTTCGTTCTTTTGGCAGCCTTTCTTTCTTTATTGTTTGTTGAATTTTTCCTTGAAATCTGTTTTACGATTCGTTCTTTTTCTTGGTAATATTTAGACAAACGAGCCTTCCTTTTACTAATAAGTTCTCTTACTCTTTCCTGATTACGATAACATTCATGAGTTCTAACTTTCTGTTTCATTTTCGCCTCGTTATGTTTATAATCTACATTTTCTCTTGCTTTTCGCTTGATTTTCTTTTCTCTTGTTCTTTCAGATATTCTGTATTCATCATCTGCTCTTGCTTTCTGTTTACTTTTCCTTTCTTTTGTTCTGTATTCATCATCTGTTCTTGCTCTCCGTTTATTTTTCCTTTCTTTTGTTCTTTCAGATGTTCTGTATTCATCATCTGCTCTTGCTTTCTGTTTACTTTTCCTTTCTTTTGTTCTGTAATCACCATCTGTTCTTGCTCTCTGTTTATTTTTCCTTTCTTTTGTTCTTTCAGATGTTCTGTATTGATCATCTGTTCTTGCTCTCCGTTTACTTTCCTTTTCCTTTGTTCTTTCAGATGCTCTGTATTCATCATCTAATCTTACTTTCTGTTTAACTCTAACTTCTTTTAATCTTTCATATGCTCGATAGTCATCATTTGTTCTTGCTCTCTGTTTACATGTCTTTTCTTTTGTTCTTTCAGATGTTCTGTATTGATCATCTGTTCTTGCTCTCCGTTTACTCTCCTTTTCTTTTATTCTTTCATATGCTCGATATTTGTCATTTGTTCTTGCTTTTTGCTTGCTTGTGTGGCCTTGCTTTCTTTCTCTATTTCTGTAGTTTTCATTTGATCTTTGGTTTTGCTTGTATTTCTTAAAATAGTTTCTTCTATTAACCTTTGTATTTTCTGTTTCCATCTTTTTTTGGACAGTGCTCTTATCTGTAATATTGAGATTATTTCCTGTAGTTAAGTCAGAGGTCTCTTGTTTTGCTTGGTTGAAATACTTTTGATCTTCAAAATATTTATTGAGAAGTTCAAACCTGTTAGAATGTTTTCTTTTCTCCACTAACGTGAATGAAAGAGGTGTTTCATTTTGTTGTGTCACAGCATCAGTATGTATCACCAGAGGCTGTATTTCAAACTGTTCATCTGCAGACAAATTCAAGCTTGCATAATACTTTTTCATATATCCAACAAGGTCAGTGATGTTTGGAAAAGTGCAAAGAATAGCTTTCCCTCCTTGTGCATCTAATAGATCATTACCATGGGGGTGCGAATCAAAAAAGTGAAAGTATCCATCACGTGTTTTCCAAAATGCTGATGTTATTGACCCTATTGTTATCAACCCCATATGGTCTTGTTCAAACATTGAACATACAGATGAATGCAGGGATAACAAATTGGAATTGTTAAAGTTATTGATAATTCCAACAAATATGTTCCGTTTTTCTATATGGCATTTATAACATGAAGTATGAATGTCGGAGGGGAGTTCCTCAAATTGCAGCAGATAAGACCTGAAGTTTCCACTTGCTTGAAGATCAGATATGACGGTGTGATAGAGCTCGTCTCCTTTTTGTAGGACTTCATCAAGAACATTAGTAGTAAATGACTTGCAGTGTCTGGCATAAAGAAGCATCATTAGCGAATTACAAGTACATTGACGACCTCTTGATATACTTGGAAATGTACTATCTGACTGGGAATAACTTGCAAATATGCAATTTGTTTGGTTGGATAGTTGCGATATTCTCTTCTGTATCTGAATTGACATGTCTTTAGTAATAATGCTATCTTCAGAATTTTCATTCTTTTGTTTTTTCACATTCTTATCGTCAATGTTATGTCTGGACTTTCTCTTGTTTGTTTTTTGCTGAAGTGTATTTCTGTGATTTGGTGCAGAAGTACCCACAGATTCACCATTGGCAAGTTCAACATGGAAAACTTCCTTCTTAGAGTTCTTATCATTTTCACCACTAATAACTTTCCTTGCATCTTTTTTAGTTAATTTTGAATGATTTCTTTTGAACCTACAGCTTTCTTCGTTTGAGTTTTTTCTTGTTTTTCTCTTTTTTGTCAGCCGTTTAAGAGGATCACTTGCAATAGACTTTGCACTTTCATCAGGTTTAATTTTCAGGTTTCTTGTTTTAACCCTTCTTCCATTCGAAGAATGAAAATCACATGAAAACCTTAATTTTGATGTGCGTCTAAATATTTTGTGCTTGTCTGGTTTTGATACAATTTCATTCAGGTGTTTTTGTTTCTTTGATGGCACCACTTTCCTATTCAATTTTGCAGTAGCAATCATGATATTGTAAATAGGCTTTTTAACATGTTTCCTTACTGGTTTTTTCACTGGAATCTTTTTCCTGTCCAATTTGTCAGTTATCAGCATTATGTTATACAGTGGCTTTTTCTTTTGATGGTTATTGCTGAATTGACTAGTTTTTCTCCCAGATTCATAAACAACATCTATAGTGTTATTGGAGGCAGCATTCTTGGAAGTGAATTTAGATTCACAACTATCACTTTGAGACACATTCAAGTTCTTGGCAACTTTGTGGAGGGGCATTTCACTCACATCTCCAATTTCAGCATGTTTTTGTTTACTTTGTTGTATGCTCTGTTGCAAGTCATCCTTACCTTTAACCAAAGCTTCATCTGGCATTTTATTTGGCAATTCTTTTGGCAATTCATTTGGCAATCTCATTATGCAAACTTCATTTGGCAATCTCATCATGCAAACTTCATTTGGCAATTGATTTTGAGTTTGATCGTAAAGTTCATTGGCGCTCTTGCGAGCTTCATTGGCAAATTCATTGGCAAGTTCATTGGCAAGTTCATAAGCAAATTCATTGGCAAGTTCATAAGCAAATTCTTTCGCAAGTTCATAAGCGCTCTTACGAGCTTGGTCACTTGGCTGTGTTTTTACCGAGGCCACTTCCTCAGTCACGTCACTCGTCAGGTCAATTGGCTGTGTTTTTAACGAGGCCACTTCCTCAGTCAAGTCTATGTCAATTGGCTGTGTTTTTAATGAGGCCACTTCCTCAGTTGGGTCCGTCAGTCTCTTCTCGAGAGATCTCCACATCTCTCTCTTCACCAAACACTTCTTCTTTCTTCGAGGCATCTACAAAATACAAGCAAGATTTTAATTGAAACTTTATTCCAAATTGTTTTAAGATGCTTTACCGCCGACAAATAGTATTTTTTCACTATCAAACACATGAGCTGACGATTTAGTATTTTTCGTTAGTTTCAAAAAATATTTACTTTACACCATTACCACCATTGAAAAGTTTGAGCTTCTAATTTTACTTCAAGTTAAAAATATGAAAAATAATTAATTGCATCCCGCAAAAAATCTGTGTAACTCTATCCTATATGGAATGAAATACTGATTGGCGAAATAAATTATTTTATATTATTTTTTGTTTTAGTTAGACATATATATACACGATTAAACACCAATTACTGTTCAAATGATGGATATCATTTATGCTCTGTCGGCGGTGGAGCATCTTTAAAGCATTTGCTTTACTTTATATGATAATATAAGATTTTGCGGATGGTAAAAGTTGAAGAAATGGTTAAAAATGTATGTCACTAATTCTTGCAATAAAATGAAATTAATTCTTCGCATCACCATGTTTTATTAAACATAATCTGGAGCTTAATCTGCAAGTTATTCCTGCTAAATAAGCAGTAGTTATAAATATGCTTTCATTAACTATCAAGATTTCTGTTTACCGTGTAAATATATATATACTGCATATACCATTATTTGTGATTGCTTGTCGAAGACCAATCACAGTAATGGTAAAAATAATGTTCATCTACTTTTTTATTGCATTATACTACAGGATAGTGAGGATACTAAATTTGACTTTAATAATGAACTCCAACTTGTGTCACCTGATCAACTAATCATATAAAATGAAAATTCTAAATATTTTTTCCTTATGAAATTTGACATTGGTTTCATTGTAACTGTTTGATTTTGACTATCTGTCCTTATTTGACTTTATACTGAATAATAAAGAAATTAATACTGACCAGATAAAATACCACTTTTTAAACTTTGAAAAAAACTCCATATGCAATTTGAATTTCAGTTGGATGTACTATAAATATTTTCCTATTTCGGTGTTTGATCTATACAAGTTGCGACAAACCAAGTCTTTGAGATTTAGAATGTTTCTTTACTCAATCGTAAACACCTCTTGGATAAAATCATAATCCATGGGCCATGTGAAGTGAAGCCTTGAGAATGCTGACAGTGTTCTTTTTTTCTTTCTATAAGTTTTAACACTGACCTAGACCTTTAACCTTGAAACCTGGAACTTATCCTGGTTATATGGATGTTATGCATCTCTTCATAAAATGTTAAGTTTATTGATAATCATTGAAAAGGTGAAGCTGCAAGAAACCTGACAATGTTTTGATTAAAATTTCAAGAAACCTTTACCTTGACATATATTACTTCAAGTTGACCTACCGTATGTAGTTTAAAATATTATCTATATGTATACGAGAAATTTGATAATAATCTTTAGAGAAATGAAGCTGTGAAAGCATCAATTAAATACCCAGTAGTAAAAGCGACCTCAACATCCCTGAAACTTAGTCATAGGCCCAAACATCCTTGAAACTTGTCATAGATGTATTAATACTGCGGTAATCTATAATTTGGTGATAATTTGTGAAGAAATGATGGCATGAGACTTAATTGACCCATTCTGTAGATAGAAAATACATTCAAACAGCCATAACAAACTTCAATGTTGTCAAAATCCAAGATAGTTGTCCGTCGGCCATTTTATTTTTGTATTTGTCACAAAATGCAATATGTGTAACAGTATATATAACTTGTTACCAATAGGAATCTACATACGATATTTAAGAGATCCTGTCCATAATTTTTGAGAAATAGCAATAAAAAGAATTCATATAAATGGAAAGGCGGACTATGGGCGGAAAACAATTTTCTAAATACTCCAAATTGAAAAGAATGTTACACTACATACTGAATGAAGTGTGGTTGACCTTTTGACCTGTAAAACAACCTGGAAACTACTTACTCGCTTTTTTTTTTTTTTTTTAAGTTAATACAAATTATTAGTGTTGTCCGGATGATCGATTATAATCGATGTATAATCGAAAAGACAACTGATTTTGACTAATCGATTATAATGTATCAACATCTATGATCAGTATCAAAACAGGAAGTGGGAATTCTACTTTCATTTTCCCTTATAGAGAGTAGAGAGTTTATGCCATTTCTCTCTTTAGATAATACCAAAATAAACTATCATATATAGGTCTAACTGGTTCATCAATAAAAATTGTTACATTGACTTGAGTCGATCTAAAATAAACTGGGATAGAAAACCATGCAGAATAAAACCAGTATGAAAAAAATGCCTTAATGTTGGCCATCAATATTGTGAAGCTTTTTATTTCATATAGGCCTACATTTATATTGTATCACTCAAATTGAATTTTAAAAGTCAATGTTATCAAATTGAAAATTGTAAATTGAATTAATAGATTATTATATTTTGATCTTTGTCAAGAATTTTGTTAATAATTCTTTTCTTGGGTAATATCTGAAGCAACTGAAAACGATGAAAAGGTTAAAAAAAAAAAAACAAGAGGCTAATTAATTTTGTTGGAATTATAATACTGAAATATTGTTATGTGAAATTCCTGACAAGTCAATACTGATAAGTTTTTGATTTTTGGCGGCAAATTTTATTTTTTTAACTTTAAAAAAATTAATGGTAAATGAAAAGGTTAAAAAGTAAACTTTGCTAAGAAAAAAACTGTTAAGGGTATGTCCAAATATGAAATTTTGATAGGTGATATCAATAAAATTCATATCGTTGAAAATAACTACTGGTAACATAAGAGTAACTGATTAATAATAAAAAAAATTGACCACTTGACACTAACCGATTTTATCTGATCATCAATGATGAAATCTTAACCGATTCCCGATACTACAAATTAGTGCTAAGTTAATTAGTTTTCAGTTATCAGTTATAGCATTAATTTTCAGATGTTGAAAGGGAAACACATGAATAAAACTTATATTGTTAATTAACAAGGACTATTGCGCAAGTTTGTATATACTGACTATCCCGATTAGTATAATTTCAATAGTTTAATTTTAGTTTTATTATAAATTAGATTATAGTCCTATTAACAGCCAGGGTCATTTAAGGATGTGCCAGACTTGTTGCTGGAGGAAAACCTGAGTGCTGCAGAAGAAAAACCATCGACCAGAGGTCAGTACCTGGCAACTGCCCCATATGGGATTCTAACTCGCAACCCAGAGTCTAGGGCTTGTGGTAATGTCTGGACACCTTAATTATTTGCCATCGCGGCTCCAATTCAATAGAAGAAATTCCTGGAACTTTTTTTTTGTTTATTTTGTTAACATCAGCATTTTAATATAGGCGACTCTGGGTGCCACAGCGGCATCAATTCAAAAGAAGAAATTCCTGTAACTTTTTATGTTTATTTTGTTTACATCAGCATTATTAGCTAATTCAAGCTAGTGACAGCAACATATTATGCATGTTTACATTAACATTGAATCTTTAATATGTATATGGATGAACAATGATATTCATGAGCATGATATGAACATGTCACAGGTGCAATTATCAATTAATTTTTGGTTGTAAATTTAATTAATATACATTACATTTGGTTTGGTTTGATTAGTTTAACGTCCTATTAACAGCCAGGGTCATTTAAGGACGTGCCAGGTTTGTTGGTGGAGGAAAGAGTACCCGGAGGGGAACTCGCGACCCAGAGGTGGAGGGCATGTGGTAATATGTCGGTACATCTTAACCACTCAGCCACTGCATGTACTTGTCAGTGTGGTGATATAATGTAGAAAGCGCCTTGTCTAATTTTAATGACAGGGTGTTATGTACATGTAGTCTGTCTTTATTTGGTGTTGTTTACAAGTTATATGTTAAGTATAAGGTCAGTGTGAAACTTAAAGCATGCTAAAGGGAGAGTGAGCGTGTAAAACCACAGTAGTATCACGACCATTCCACAGGACGTATTCTCAGGGGTCCGGAATGCCAGACAGTAGCTATTTTTACCAGACTTAGTCGTGGAAGATAAATATTTATTTCTACAGTATGTCTAAGTATGGATAAGGCTTATATATAACTAATAATTATACGACTTTGACAGTTCTGTTTGGTGTATAGATATACGACAATTACCAAATATAAGCTACGTATGTATATACATGTATGTCAGTTTACTATTGTTTGTTTCATTTATGTCAGAATGTCTCCAGTCAATAAATTTCTCACCAACCAACAGGAACTTGTTATGCTTTTTATCTCTGTGACATATAGGCACATCTCAGTAAATTATTGCCAAAAATTTCGGCAAATGCACTATGCAGTAAATTTAATTAAATATATATTAAATTTAATAGAATATTTAATGCATGTGCTCTCATTATATATAAAATAATATGTGGTATTAAATACTCACTGTTAATAGGGTTAAATCTAGCAATGGTATCGCCTGATTTGGGCTAAATTAGATTAGACAGCATACAGATAGTATAGAAAAGTAGCCCTTGAAATTTCAATCATACCACCTCTCTTAAAGAGAATCCCCTTTTTTATTCTGATGAATTCTTACACTAAAGAAATGAAGAGTTGACTATTTACTTCATAGGATTATTAATCCTTTAGGGTATATTTCCTGTACGCTTACATTGTGTATCTGTATAAATCCCTGTGAGTGTCAGTCAAATTGCATGTCTTATTTTACTGCTATTTTAAGTTAATATATGTAAAAAAAAAATAATTGGTCAATTGACATGTCTATCATTTTACAACAGTCATTGCCAAATATCTTCCTTCCATATTGTCTGTACAGTACCGACCACTGCAGGGTCTACTGACTACTGCAGCAAGCTTCTACTGTACTGCATTTTACATGTCGATAGTAAAATGACTGTAAACTGCAAAATGTTTTATAAACAGATAAACATCAAGCTCATACCCAATTCTATAAAATGTCACATCAATAAACACTTAAAAAGGTTTAGAAGTATCATTTACGATAGATATTTCAACAGAAGACCAAAATGGCGTCCATTTTCCTCACCTTCCAACTGTTGTATAATAGGCACATCTGGGTCACTTATAAGCTTAATAAGGCACTTCCGTTTCAAACACGGTAGAGACCAAGATGCTAGGTAGCAAATTACAGTGATGGCATAACACAGTAGATTTGGACAATTTATGAAAAAAAGGCACAATCTAAATATAGCTTAGTCATTCAACTGAACAAATGGTGAAACCATCTGTACAAAAGTATATATATAATTCATCCGTACAACATTTGCAATATTATATTTAGATAAAGATTTGTCCAGTGTCTAATCTTATTCCTGCATGTGATTACCATGGTAATTGAAAAATACAGGAAAAATTGTAAATATCATGATTTTTGCTCAAAATTGCAGGAGGGTCAAAGCCAAGATTTATACTCTGTTCCCCTTCCCCCAAGGATGCTTCAGGCCAAATTAAGTTACATAAAATACAGAACTCTGTTACTAGTAGCGATTTATAGGATTTACCTCTATTTCCCCTATTGGGCCCCGCCCCTCCTGCCCCAGGTGGGTCAGAGCCAAAATTTATACAAACTCTGTTCCCCTCCCCCCAAGGATGCTTCAGGCCAAATTTGGTTACATTAAATGCAGAACTCTATGACAAGTAGCGATTTATAGGATTTACCTCTATTTCCCCTATTGGGCCCCGCCCCTCCTGCCCCAGGGGGGTCAGAGCCAAAATTTATACAAACTCTGTTCCCCTTCCCCCAAGGATGCTTCAGGCCAAATTTGGTTACATTAAATGCAGAACTCTATGACAAGTAGCGATTTATAGGATTTACCTCTATTTCCCCTATTGGACCCCGCCCCTCCTGCCCCAGGTGGGTCAGAGCCAAAATTTATACAAGCTCTATTCCCCTCCCCCCAAGGATGTTTGTGGCCAAATTTGGTTACAATCCATGCAGAACTCTATGACAAGTAGCGATTTATAGGATTTACCTCTATTTACCCTATTGGGCCCCGCCCCTCCTGCCCCAGGGGGGTCAGAGCCAAAATTTATACAAACTCTGTTCCCCTTCCCCCAAGGATGCTTCAGGCCAAATTTGGTTACATTAAATGCAGAACTCTATGACAAGTAGCGATTTATAGGATTTACCTCTATTTCCCCTATTGGACCCCGCCCCTCCTGCCCCAGGTGGGTCAGAGCCAAAATTTATACAAGCTCTATTCCCCTCCCCCCAAGGATGTTTGTGGCCAAATTTGGTTACAATCCATGCAGAACTCTATGACAAGTAGCGATTTATAGGATTTACCTCTATTTACCCTATTGGGCCCCGCCCCTCCTGCCCCAGGGGGGTCAGAGCCAAAATTTATACAAACTCTGTTCCCCTTCCCCCAAGGATGCTTCAGGCCAAATTTGGTTACATTAAATGCAGAACTCTATGACAAGTAGCGATTTATAGGATTTACCTCTATTTCCCCTATTGGACCCCGCCCCTCCTGCCCCAGGGGGGTCAGAGCCAAAATTTATACAAGCTCTATTCCCCTCCCCCCAAGGATGTTTGTGGCCAAATTTGGTTACAATCCATGCAGAACTCTATGACAAGTAGCGATTTATAGGATTTACCTCTATTTACCCTATTGGGCCCCGCCCCTCCTGCCCCAGGGGGGTCAGAGCCAAGATTTATACAAGCTCTATTCCCCTCCCCCCAAGGATGTTTGATGGCCAAATTTGGTTACAATCCATGCAGAACTCTATGACAAGTAGCGATTTATAGGATTTACCTCTATTTACCCTATTGGGCCCCGCCATGCCCCAGGGGGGCAGAACTCTGTTCCCCTCCCCCAAGGATGCTTCAGGCCAAATTTAGTTACAATAGGTGCAGAACTCTATGACTAGTAGCGACGGACGACGGACGACGGACGACGGACGCCGCGCCATGACATAAGCTCACCGGCCCTTCGGGCCGGTGAGCTAAAAAGGATTTAAAGGACACCTGGAACAAGGCAATTGTGGATGAACTGCAAATGTCACTTGAGGGTAAAAGTAACAAAGTCACCCAAGACAAATCACATAAAAAACCATTATAGGGGCACATTGACTTGAGACAGTACATTGACAGTTGATAAGACTGACACTATAGTCTGTATGTAGATGGTAGCCAATACTAGGCACCTTTGGTCCACCAGAGTTTTCACCTGACAACCACCCCTACTGCCCCAGCTGTTTACCAAACATATACACAAGACTAGGACTACCAAATGTTTGCGGAGCTGCTTCTGCTTGTGGACAGAGGCTCAATCAGTTGATTTTACATTGTACAGAGGAAGCTTCTGTTTGAATTGTTGTCTAAATAGAATTGTTATGTGTTTGTAAGTTCATCTTCTGAATAAGGAGCAGACGACATCTGACCTAAAATTAACCTCCATTTCTTGTATTGTTCAAAATACTTGGTAACAATATTTTTATAACAAGACATATGAGAGGACCACCCCTGTATTTAAAAAGAAATACACAAAATACCTATCTCTGGTTGGATCCTAAAACTCAAGTATTTCCTTCCCTATTATGGGCCTTACTCATTAGGTAATACTGCCCTTAGTATTGCCGATGGTGAGTATCATGCCACCCTGTCTAATATGATTCCTGTATAAAATGACATACTAACTAATCTGACCCACTGAGTAGTATGACACTCTGTTCTTAACAATCTGGCCCACTGGGTTACCATGAAATCCTGTCTAATTCAGACCCTGAGTTATAATGAACATTATATTATCTGATCATTTGAAATTTCTGAATATTCTGACATATCCTTCAGAAGACCACAGAAAATTTCCCATAGAAAAAAAAACGCTAACAAGATTTCATTTAAAATTATGTTTTTTCCTTATTGAATCGTGAGCTTTGTTTGACCTTTTCTCACACCAAGCATGTCCAACCTAAAAATAATGACTGGTTAATACTGAAAATATTACCTTCAAATTTAATGGCTACCACACAAATCACTCATCTATAATTCCCGTAGCATCACACAAGATTTCTGGCAAAAAAACAACTATCTGAGTATTTCACCAATGTATTGTAAGGTCATAATATATATATATAAAAAGCCCCAGAGTTGATCTCACCAGCGTTATCTCCCTTGAGCTGTTATCATAAGAAATTGGCCCCACAAAGAGTATGGCCTCTGTTCACCCCTGCCATCACCCGATCCCTCACCCTCCTCTCGGCTTTGGCTTTGTCTCGATTTATGTAGCCACACACAAACAAAAACCATGTTTCTCTCGCACATTTTAATCTCTAAAATTTATGTTTCTGTCCACCCAGGTGTTTGCTTCAAGTACAAAACCCCTTCCCCCTCTTTAATTCTCCCTCCCCCTTCAAATCTCAATATCCTTCCCCCCTTCCCTCTGATGCTCCCATCCTTTTTAGTAGCTGATATCTACTGCCCCTGCCCCCTCACACCAATAGCTACGAATCCCCACCCTCACTGCTATTGCCCCCAGTATACCCCCACCCCTCCCCATTACATACTTAACCCTTTTACAGCTAAATACCTTCATGCTTGATACCATGGTAAATCAAAGTGTATTTTGGCAATTCACTTCTCCTTGAGATTGATGGAAATTCTGGACTTATCGTTACAGTCATAATCAATTTACATAACATTTTTCGAACATTGGTCTCAGAATGGGATTATATTTCACTGTGACACTATAAAAGCACCGAGAAATTTATGAATTCAATTTTTCAAAGAGTTTTTGTTGAATTATTAATGCTTAAAATAATTTTTTGGTCTGGATATTAAATTTTTATCGAGGTATGAAAAAAAAATTGTTTGCAAACTGTGTGAATCCGCTTAGCGGATTCTCACAAAAGTTTTTTTCATATCCCGATAAATTGAAAAAATAGTGACATCAATACTTATAATTAATTTCATACTATATTTGAGAAAATGAAGTATGTTTAATGTACCATTATAGTGGTTTTTCAAGGGGATTCTTTTTTTTTCCGAATCAATACGCAACTTCATGTATTTATTGTGACGTCACGATAACATCAGGGTTTTCGCGCCATTCTCGGATTTTTTTTTATAGTGGTATGCAAAAAAAATATTGGCCAATCGGAAAGCTGGATTTGGTATGAAAACAAAGAACAAAGAGATCCCAGAGGTTTCTTGGCGCCCCACCAAAGAATAATCAATGTCTGACAATGGAAAGAGGGATCTTTTCCCCTGCTTTTCAAACTTTTTTTTCAAACACACTGCATATAAAATTTTAGACAGATAGCTATAGTACTTTCTAAGAAATAGTGGTAAACAAACTTCAACAATGAAATCTAAGATGGCGGCCAGGTTGCCTATCTTGTTTACCGATCAGTCCCGAAAGGCATTATGCCTCAGTCCTAAAAGGTACTATATGCACAACTAGGTTACAAGGGGAACCTATGCATGGAATTTGAGAAAGATCCCTTCAGTATTTTCTGAGAAATAGCGATAACAATCTTTTAACTATCAAAATCCAAGATGGCCGTCAGTCGGGCCATCTTGTTTACCCGATCGGTCCCAAAATACAATATGCACAAATAGGATCCTAGGGGAACCTGTATATGAAAATTGACAAAGATCCCTTCAGCACTTTTTGAGAAATAGCGGTAACAAACTTTAACCTATCAAAATCCAAGATGGCCATCTGTCGGCCATCTTGTTCACGATCGGGCGTTCCCAAAATGCAATATAGCACAACTAGGGCCCTAGGGAAACCTATAAATATGAAATTTGAGAAAGATCCCTTCAGTACTTTTTGAGAAATAGCGGTAACAAAATTTAACTATCAAAATCCAAGATGGCTGCCTGTCGGCCATCTTGTTCACCGATTGGTCCCAAAATGCAATATGCACAACAAGTGGGTCCTAGGGGAACCTACATATGAAATTTGAAAAAGATCCCTTTAGCACTTTCTGAGAAATAGCGGTAACAAGAATTGTTAACGGAGGACGGACGGACGGACGGACGGACGGACGGACGGAAGGACGGACGGACGACGGACCACAGACGAAAGGCGATTTGATCAGATGGTGGGCTAAAAATTAATTATAATTCTTTATAGTGGATTTCTTTTCTATATTGGTATTTGACAATGATTGTGCACATATCACAATGTGCCATATTCAAAAGTGAAAATCTATAATTAATTCCCAGGGAGATGAGATGACCAAACAGGTGGAGAACAGATGTATAATCTTAACAAGAAAACTTCTACCAGACCATTTACCTCTATAAGGGACGACGTTTACACATGACCAAAAAAGAAAAAATTACTAATTGATTTAGGAAGAAACAAAGAATTTTAAGAAAAAATACGTCAGCAAAGAGACGACCTGAGCACCTCTAGGAAAAGATAACATTAAGTGGAAACATCTTAACATAAGACATATGGAAGCTACCCATAAGACATGTGAAAATAGCATGCATATGTAATATCAAGTTAGTGAAAAATATTATACCCCTTCCCCTTCAACCTTCATTAACAAACTACACAAAATGTGGTAAATATGGTAAATCTTCAAAAGAAGGTAAAGCAACGCAACAAGCTCTTTTATTGAAATTTATAATTTTTAAGTCAAAGATCAAAATGTCAGTCCACGCAGCAACCTACTTTGGGTATAGACAATATTTTTGGTTAACAAATGTGCCCGTGATCCAAATTTGATAAGCTATACTAGAGAAAAAGTCAAGAAATGCTGTTACTTTTAGATCAATAAAGCTATGTCACAATGACCTAATATTTGGTCACAGCAACCTTCTTTTGGTAGATGACATTTTGCTTCACCAAGGTAAACTCATGACCCAAGTTTGACAAGTTATAATGGAGACAAAGGCCAGAGATGACAGAGGGGCAAAAATTTAAGACAAAAATTTACCTCCCCTTACTGAGGGCAGTCCCCCCTCCCCACATTCAAAAGAAGGAATTTCTCCTCCCTCTCCCGAATTTCTGATTGAGGTCTAATAAGTACAGCAAACAAGCTCTTTTTGAGCCCTTTTGAGAGTGTAAGCTGAATGGCCAGTCCGTGTTTTCCCTCAGCCACACACTGCCAGCTATAGGACTATCCACATGTGTTTTTACTATTACAAAAGAAACAGTTCCAGATTTGTACTTCTTTAACCTGTACACAGCAGTACTGCCAACCTTACAAACAACTGGATTTTGAAATCATTCAATTTCTTCTGTAGGAAACCTGTTGTGTCATTTCTAGGGTTAAATCTAAAGGTAAACACAACCTATAAGTACAATATCACTTTATTGCCAATTTCTACAGTCTTCATCTGAAATAGAAAAACATGTTCAATCATACACCATAAATTGTTCTTTTTTTTTCTTCATACCCATCCCCTTCACACAGAGAATGTTTTCTAACAACAAGAGATCAAGAGGGATCTTGGCGCCCACCGAAGAATAATCTAGGTCTGACAATGGAAAGATGGATCTTTTCTCTGCTTTTAAAAACTTTTATTACAAACTATATATAAAATTTGAGAAAGATCTTTCATTACTTACTGAGATATATTGCAGTAACAAACTTCAATAATCAAAATCCAAGATGGCTACCTATCAGCCATATTGTTCATCAATTGGTCCCAAAATGCAATATGCACAACTAAGGTCCTAGGGGAACCTGAATATGAAATTTGAGACAAATCACTTCAGCACTTTCAGAAAAATAGCGGTAACAAGATGGCGGCCTGTCGGCCATTTTGTACACCGATCCGTCCCAAAATGCAATATGCACAACTAGGGACCTAGAGGGACCTCCATATACAGTTTGAGACAGATCTCTTCACTACTTTCTGAGTAATAGCGGTAAGAAACTTTCAAATATCAAAATCCAAGATGGCGCCCTGTCGGCCATCTTGTTCACCGATCGGTCCAAACATGCAATATGCACAACTAGGGACCTAGGGGAACCTAACATATACAATTTGAGACAGATTGCTTCAGTTCTTTCTGAGAAATAGCGGTAACAAATTTCAATTATCAAAATCCAAGATGGCGACCTGATGGCCCTCTTGTTCACCAATCCGTCTGAAAATGCAATATGCACAAAAAGACCCCTATGGAAACCTGCACATAAAATTTGAGACATATCCCTTCACTACTTTATGAGAAATAGCGGTAACAAACTTCAATTGTCAAAATTCAAGATGGTGTCCTGTCAGCCATATTGTTCTACAATCGGTCCCAAAAATGCATTATGGGCAACTAGGGACCTAGGGGACCCTTACATAAAATTTGAGACAGATCCCTACAGTACTTTCTGAAAAATAGCGGTAACAAACTTCAATTGTCAAAATCTTGTTCACCGATCGGGCCAAAAATGCAATATGCACAACTAGGGCTCTAGGGAAACCTACATATGAAATTTGAGAAAGATCCCTTTGGTACTTTCAGAGAAATAGCTGTAACAAACTTTAACTATCAAAATCCAAGATGGCTGCCTGGTGGCCATCTTTTTCACCAATCGGTTCCAAAATACAATATGCACAACTAGGGCCCTAGGGGAACCTGCACATGAAATTTGAGACAGATCCCTTCAGTTCTTTCTGAGAAATAGCAGTAACAAGAATTGTTAACGAACGGACATAGGGATGGACGGACGACGAATGACGGATGAAAGGCGATTTGAAAAGATTTTTAAAAGAGTTGCACCCTTTTATAATCAAACTTTCAGAAATCATGATGAAAGTTTTTTTTTTTTTTTTTACATTTTGATTTATTTGAACGTGACAGAATTTGTTTGTTTCCCAGCCCCCCCCCTCCGATATACATGTTATTCGAATTAAAAATACCATCTAAATATTTTTGAATTTCAGTACTATTATGCCTGTGTTAATACTGCATATAGACGTATCAGTGTACCACAAAATTGGAATCCTGCGAATATGATAAAACAACGAAAAAAGTGCCCTGTGAATTTAACCTGCTATACGGTAATATTGTGGTCCCAAACTTTTTCCTTTTTCATTATAGACAAAGATGAAAGAATTGACCGTTATAGGTAACATGCACTATGAAACAAAAGGGAACCGACCTATGTGATGTACATCTTTAAGAAAAGGTCAGATTTCTTTATATAGTAGCATGAGAATAGTAGACATATCATTCTAACATTAAGTTGGTGATGTGGAAGAAAACCAGAAAGTATGATGTCAGCTTTCGCAAATCCAAATTGACTTTGAACATATGTCCGTGAGAGATTTACTAGACAAAAGACACTAACCTCGTCAAACACTTCCTTTCCACTTTTTGTTTTTTTATCCACATACTGATCTTCAGATGAACACCTGCACAAGTTTGTTTTTTAGATTCCAGTGGTCCCTTGACCAGGTCCTGTGTGGAGGGGTATTGGGACACCCACAGGAGCCAGGGTGGCCCCCTGGATAGGCAGATTAGTTTTAATACAGTTATCACAGCCAAAGGGACAGGCCCCGTGGGAGTCTGATAGGTCGACTTATTTATCCCCCTAAAAACAGTCTAACCCTACTCCAGACTCAGTGGTCGCCCTGGCCAATAAAATTATTTTTTACTGATTGTAATGTGAAGAAAGCCTGATAGTTGTACCATCCAAGAGACACTAACAAGAATGAATGGCGAAATGTGTTCGTCTTCAAAATTTTTCAAGATGATGTAGATTTTCTGTTCTTTTCAAAATGCTGTTTTTTATTTTTTTAACACAAATAAATATATTTTTGTAAAAGATGTTTTGTCTTCTAAGTAAATGGTTTAAAAGTGAATGACAAAGGCCATCACCCTGTAATACACCTTGGAATGTTCAAAAGAGATATTCTAGACCTCAGACTTTTATAAAAAGACCAAAATGACCCCATTAATATATATAATATTGTACTAATTGCAGACTTGATAAATTGACAATAAGTTATGGATTATGTACAACAAGATTCATCTTCATAATTTAAGTGTAAAAACAAAACCATTTTGTCCTAATAGTTTACTTGACTTCTGACCTTTTATCTTGAGGTCAAGGTCACTAACCTTTGTGCACTGTTTTAATACAATTATTTTGAATGCTTTGAAAGTTTGTTTTATGCAACAAATGTTGTTAAGAAACAAAATAAGCAGAACTAACACCAGGATCAAAATTAGTATAGCACTCTTTATTTGAGTGATCATTGAAACTTAAGGGTTTCCCTAGCAACAAGCTTTGGATTTCTATTGCCATGTTTAGCAAAGTCTGAGTACCCAGAAATTAATCACAGTGACCTGAAGTCAGCACTTGACAACTGTGCCATGTGGGTTTTGAACTCTCAACTATGGGTAATAATTTCATTTCAGTAATATGTTACCATAACTTCAGTATACTGCAAATACACTACCTACACCCATCTTTGTAGCCCCAACAAACATAAGATTTGAGAATCCTGTCTCCCTAACGTACCTCATCTTATTCTCAACAAGAGTAATATAGAGTGGCCTCACTTCCTCAAAAAACTTTATGGAGCCACAAAGGCAAACTGGGTGAGGAGGACAGGAGAGTAAACAGAAGGGTGGGACTTGGGACTCCATAACATTAGGGTAAATATTACATCATTAAAATTGGCCCTTCAATGGAATATGAAAAATTACCGTATTTTCCGGAGTATAAGCTGAAACTACCATGGCAATAGTAAAATTAATTTCATCATATGGTGTCACTTTGTCAGGACCATGTCAGGATCATTTTCCATTTCCTTCAACAAATTTTATTTCAAACAAGAGGCCCAAGGGCCTTAACATGTAGGAAATTAATTAGATATAGTGTCATAGTAGCCTTCTTCAATTTGGGATCAACCAGAGATGTAACAATACTTTGTCGATCCATGTCAGGATCATCTCAGGCAAGTTTCAGCCAAATCACATAGGCAGAACTTGAGAAGAAGTTCAAAATGTGTTTTCA
This sequence comes from Argopecten irradians, assembly GCF_041381155.1. Classification (NCBI taxonomy): domain Eukaryota; kingdom Metazoa; phylum Mollusca; class Bivalvia; order Pectinida; family Pectinidae; genus Argopecten; species Argopecten irradians. The sequence goes on from NW_027187804.1 coordinate 49,729, forward strand.
AGATGGCGGCTGTGGCGGCCATCTTGGATTTCGGATCGACCCGAAAAATAACAACACTTTGTCGGGACCATGTCAGGATCATTTCATGCAAGTTTCAGCCAAATCGAACCAGTAAAACTTGAGAAGAAGTTCAAAATGTGTTTTCAATATGGCAGATGTGCCGGTCATCTTGGATTTCGGATTGACCCGAAAAATAACAACACTTTGTCGGGACCATGTCAGGATCATTTCATGCAAGTTTCAGCCAAATCGCACGAGTTGACCTTGAGAATAATTTCAAAATGTGTTTTCAAGATGGCGGCTGTGGCGGCCATCTTGGATTTCGGATCGACCCGAAAAAATAACAACACTTTGTCGGGACCATGTCAGGATCATTTCATGCAAGTTTCAGCCAAATCGCACCGGTAGAACTTGAGAAGAAGTTTAAAATGTGTTTTCAAGATGGCGGCCATCTTGGATTTCGGATCGACCCGAAAAATAACAACACTTTGTCGGGACCATGTCAGGATCATTTCATGCAAGTTTCAGCCAAATCGCACCAGTAGAACTTGAGAAAGTTCAAAATGTGTTTTCAAGATGGCGCCTGTGGCGGCCATCTTGGATTTCGGATCGACCCGAATAATAACAACACTTTGTCGGGACCATGTCAGGATCATTTCATGCAAGTTTCAGCCAAATCGCACCGGTAGAACTTGAGAAGAAGTTTAAAATGTGTTTTCAAGATGGCGGCTGTGGCGGCCATCTTGGATTTCGGATCGACCCGAAAAATAACAACACTTTGTCGGGACCATGTCAGGATCATTTCATGCAAGTTTCAGCCAAATCGCACCGGTAGAACTTGAGAAGAAGTTCAAAATGTGTTTTCAAGATGGCGGCTGTGGCGGCCATCTTGGATTTCGGATCGACCCAAAAATAACAACACTTTGTCGGGACCATGTCAGGATCATTTCATGCAAGTTTCAGCCAAATCGCACCGGTAGAACTTGAGAAGAAGTTCAAAATGTGTTTTCAAGATGGCGGCTGTGGCGGCCATCTTGGATTTCGGATCGACCCGAAAAATAACAACACTTTGTCGGGACCATGTCAGGATCATTTCATGCAAGTTTCAGCCAAATCGCACCGGTAGAACTTGAAGAAGAAGTTCAAAATGTGTTTTCAAGATGGCGCCTGTGGCGGCCATCTTGGATTTCGGATCGACCCGAAAAATAACAACACTTTGTCAGGATCATGTCAGGATCATTTCATGCAAGTTTCAGCCAAATCGCACCGGTAGAACTTGAGAAGAAGTTCAAAATGTGTTTTCAAGATGGCGGCTGTGGCGGCCATCTTGGATTTCGGATCGACCCGAAAAATAACAACACTTTGTCGGGACCATCTCAGGATCATTTCAGGTAAGTTTCAGCTCAATCCCACTGGTCAAACTTGAGAAGAAGTTCAAAATGTGAAAAGTTAACGCACGGCGGACGGCGCAACGGCGGACGGCGGGGGCACGGCGCAACGGCGACGGCGCACGGCGCACGGGCGGACGGCGCACGACGACGGACGAAAACATGATGACTATAGGTCATCCTGACCCTTCGGGTCAGATGACCTAAAAATTACCGTATTTTCCGGAGTATAAGCTGCGACTTTTTTCCCTGAAAATCGGGAGTGCGGATAATACACCAGTGCGGCTTATCCGTGGACGAAAACCAAAATCTGACCATGTTTTTGCATTATTACATCGTTATTCACATGTGAAAATCGTTATTTTTATTCACCAGTTTTGTAAAGTTATGCATCGAACAAATTACTGTAAAAGTGTTTAAAAGATCAAAATGCAATGAAAATATATTAAAGATGAAAATTATTTCGTATCAGATGCATGTTCATTCGTAAAATTGTTTAATTCAAGGAAATCCGCCGACAGAAACGTGTTCACAACACAATGGCGGTTTAGTAAAGTTATACACTGAAAAAATCACTGTAAAAGTGTTTAAACAATATAATATGTAATGAAAATATAATAAAGATAAAAATTAATAATGTACCAGATACATGTTCAATCGTAAAATTGTTTAATTCACGGAAAATCGGCCGACTGAAGCGTGGTTGTTTACAGTCACAACACAATGGCGGACTGATTTCGCTATCGATTTGCTGCAGGATTGTTACCAAGAAAATAATAACTAAAACATCAAAAATCATCACATATCAAACAATAAGTTAAATATATTTTTTAAATATTATGTGTGTGCAAGAAATGTCCGCACACAGCAAGAAAACAATTTTCTGATCATGAATGACTGCTAACTTGCACACGTGTTACACTCGGTCAACATGTGTATTTCTCGGAATCCTGTCGCTGTGATTTCAATGAAATAATCGGTAATCAAGTTTATTCGCTTGTTTTACATGTTATATAGAACATTCAAGCGATGTTATAAGCATCAAACAGTCTATAAAACATCATTTAATCGATCTCTGCAGCAGCAAACACCACAAGGTCTTAATCCGGAAGTTTACAAAAATAAGGCTTCGGTGAATTGCATCATGGGATACCTAGCTAACAAACAGTGGAAGAACACTCTAAACGAAGTCGATTGATGCAGTAACTCTCTACACAAAGACATATTTAATACACAAAATATATCAAAAAAGAAATATAATCCATTCCTATGCATAATGTTACTGAAGAAAGTACTTTAACCTGGCGTACTGAAATATGAGCGAGAGTAAGCATGAACTCAAACTTGCACACGTACCTGTTACACATGTCGGTCAACAGGGGAATTTCCCGGAATCACTGTTGCCGTGATTTTAACGAAATAATCAGCAATCAAGTTTATACATGTAAATCACATGTAATTTAGAACATATAAAACCGAGTGTAAAACATCGCACAGTCATATTTAAAATCATTTAATCGATCTCTGTAGCGAAAATAATATCCGGAAGTTTACAAAAATAAGCCTTCGGTGCATTGCATCATGGGATGGGGCAATGTTGACAGAGAACACTCTAATCAAAAAGTCAGTTTTTAGGTTAATGAATGCAAGCCTTGATAATACAGTAAATCCTTTACACATCAATATAATAAATACGCGATAATACTCATCAAAATAGAGATAAAAAAAAAATCATGTGCATTCTGAAAAATGTATTTAACCGGCAGCTGCTGAGAATATGAGACAGAGTAAGCGTGTGAAAATCGTACGGTCCGCCACATGTTTGTTTACACAAAGTAGGCTTACGTAATGGCAGAATAAACAAGGAACAGAAAACATGAACCAAGTCCAATTTTGCTAAAGATATTTACATCCATTGTGAGTTTTATTTGTTATAATATTTTACAGTAACAAGTCTTCAGACAGTTATTTCATGATTCTAAACGATCGATAGAGCATTACCCGTACTTCAAATAAGAGAATCGATCGTATACACAGATGGTTACATGGGTACAGGGCCTAAGCTTTTGGGTGCGGCATAACTTATGGGTGCGTCTTATACGCGTACAAAACCTGAAAAAATTGTAAAAAAGACCTCTGCGGCTTATACACAGGCGCGGTTTATTGTCCGGAAAAATACGGTAATACATCTACCCTAGCTCCCCCTTCTGACATACATACACTTAGGCTTACTTTACTTTGTTTAATACCCAGGGTCCACTTTGGCCATGTCAGGTTTGTACGTGGAGGAAAGCTGGAGTACCCATAGAAAAAACACTGACCTACAGGTTTTGTAGGTGGAGGAAAGCTGGGAGTACCCATAGAAAAACCAATGACCTACAGGTTTTGTAGGTGGAGGAAAGCTGGAGTACCCATAGAAAAAACCACTGACCTACAGGTTTTGTAGGAGGAGGAAAGCTGGAATACCCATAGAAAAACCACTGACCTTCAGGTTTTGTAGGTGCAGGAAAGCTTGGAGTACCCATATATAAACCACACCCGTAACTACATGTGTTTGAATTGATGGTAAAAAAGTTTAATACAAGTGAAATTTCATTTCAAACAGTTTCCTTTGACCCTTCCTTAGAAAAACAACCCTTCATATACCTTCACACCAACAAAATTAAATTTGCACATTGTTATGGAATTATAAGTGTTCATACTTGTTAAACACATGTGTATACTAATATATAAGCATAATCACACACACTGATGAAAGTATAACATTTGTATAATAATTACCATTTGCCAAACTACATATATAATTTAACAAAAAAGTGCATTATTACACATGAATATAGAAACATGCCTGAATAATCACACATGAATAACTATATGTGTGTAAAATTACACATGCATTCACGTTTAACACAAATGTTTTTAGACACCTGACATACCCACACACACTGTTGGCAGAACATCATTGCAATAAAACTGAATCAACCTCTTTGAAAATGACTGCCCCGATAAACACACTAAATGTGGAAATTAATCAGCTCCCGCTGATATTTCCTTATTTTTTGACGATGAGAGTTCGAAAGCACTTGTTATCTGGCCCTCGAACCTGGTGGTATGTCTGTGAGTTTTCGTGAAGCTCACGTGTTTTGAAAATACTAAAATTCCCCAACTCCAACAAAACAAATAATTTTTATGACCAATCATAAAAATCACACTCTGTTACTCGTTTTATGACAAATCTTGTTTTCCCTTAAGGATGAAAATTAAAACTAATGATAAACCAGCTTAACTGCCATTCTCTAGTTTACCCCTACAGCTGGGCTCGGGCCCTAGCCCAGTTTTACGATGCACGATAAAACACAGGGAACAACTTTTTTACACAAAACACAAAATTGTTGAAATAGGTCAAGGGTCATCCGTTTCTTGTCATAAACTCACGTAGTCCTGTCAGATTTTAAATGAAAATTACATGCTTGAAGTTTATCAAAGAGGGGAGAAACCTCGACATGATATAGTTTGATATAATGGTGCTCAGCCAACACACGAAGCCAAACCAAACTGTCTATTTTGTTTCTTCGAGAGACATAAATGTTCGTACTATCGTGCCATGGATAACAACTTGAAGCTCCCTTTTTATATATCTCTTCATTTGTTGCCGACCTAATAGTTTCCTGTCCCAAATTAATAGTGAAGAGTTTTCCGTGTGTAGGCTCCCCAATTTTTAAGCCAATTTTGATTTACTCGAAAGCATGGCATGTTTCTTGTCAAGGATTCCGAAGAAATTATCTCATAAAATAAGAGCAATAACAAATACTATCACAATTAAAGGCTTTGTTAGCATCAGAATTAATCCTAAAAATTCAACAGAAACAAGAGCCTTGCTACACAAGTTTAATCCCAAATACCTTTACTGCCAATCAACTCCTGAACTAGTCTGTAAAAGATGCTTTTGTAACAAAGAACCATCAATCCTGTACCATGATTATAAAGGTGGGCACCTCTATAAAGACTAAGAAAGAAATGAGTGAACAACCTTGTATACAATACTAGACATAAAGGTCACGAACCTCTATATATATAGACTACATATAAAGGTGACTACCTTTATAATAGTACCTGAAAATAAAGGTAACGACCTCAATATTTTGACTAGGAATAAAGGTGATGACCAATTTTTTTAAAATAAAGGAGGGTCCCCCCCCCATGTCCTCTATTTACACTAAACATACAGGTCGCGACCTCTATTCCAGAACTAGAAATAAAGGCGATGACCTCTATATAGACAAGAAATAAAGGGTCCACAACCTCTATAAGAGATTAGAAACAAAGGTGGCAACCTCTATAATAGACTAGAAATAAAGGTCACGACTTCTATATTGACTAGAAATAAAGGTCAAAACCTCTATAAATTGACTAAAAATAAAGGTCACGACCTCTATATAGTTTATATAGAAATAAAGTTCACGACCTCTATATTGACTAGAAATAAAGGTGACAACCTCTATATAGACTAGAAACAAAGGTCATGACTTCTATATAGACTAGAAATAAAGGTCACAACCTCTATATAGACAAGAAATAAAGGTCACAAACCTCTATATAAGACTATATAGAAATAAATGTCTAAACCAACCTTTATAGACTAGAAATTAAGGTGATGACCTCTATAAAGATTAGATATAAAGGTGACAACCTATGAAATAGACTAGAAATAAAGGTCATAACTTCTATATAGACTAGAAATAAAGGACACAACCTCGATAATAGACTATATAGAAATAAATGTCTAAACCAACCATTATAGACTAGAAATAAAGGGTGGATGACCTCTATAAAGATTAGATATAAAGGTGACAACAACCCCTATATAGACTAGAAATAAAGGTCATGACCCCTCTATATAAACTAGAAATAAAGGTCATGACCTCTTTATACACTAGAAATAAAGGTCGAGATCTCTATTTAGACAAGCAATAAAAAATAAAGGTTACAACCCCTATATAGATTAGAAATAAAGGTCACAACCTCTAAATATACTAGAAATAAAGGTCATGACCTCTAGGTGAAAACATTTATATAAAATCAAAATAAAGGTCATGACCTCCATGTAAACTAGAATTAAAGGTCCTCAACCTCTATATTGACTAGAAATAAAGGTGATGACCACTCTATAGACTAGAAATAAATGTCACAACCTCTGAACTAGAAATAAAGGTCACAACCTGTATATAGACTAGAAATAAAGGTCATAACCTCTAAACTAGAAATAAAGGTCATAACCTGTATATAGACTAAATAAATGAGATGATAAAACCTCTGTAACACACAAGCCAAAAAATAAAAGGGAGGTAACTCACCCCTGGTTTCTTCTCCAGTTGTGATGTTGGTTTGCTACCCCGTTTCTTCTCCTTGACAACCTCCATCGTTGCTTTTCCCAAAATCCTTGTATATGACAGGAAGTGGGCTTTTCCCATTTTACAATTAGTTCTTGATTCGTTTCCATTAAAACTGAAAATTTTAACATCGAAAATATTTAAAACTCTTTCCATCAGTCACAATTTTGCTACAACAGTTGCAAAATTCTTAACAAGAGATCCCAGAGGGATCTTGGCGCCCACCAAAGAATGATACTATGTCTGACAATGGGAAAGAGGGATCTTTTCTCTGCTTTTCAAACTTTTGCAAACATACTACATATAAAATTTGAGACAGATCGCTTCAGTACTTTCTGAGAAATAGCAGTAACAAACTTCAACTATCAAAATCCAAGATGGCTCCTTGGCGGCCATCTTGTAAATCGATCGGTCCCAAATCGAAATATGCACAACGTAGGGCCATAGAGGAACCTATATATGAAATTTGAGACAGATTCATTCAATACTTTCTGAGAAATAGTGATATAACAAAACTTTAACTATCAAATTCCAAGATGGCAGCCTGGCGGCCATTTTGTTGACGCGATCGATCCAAAAACGCATTATGACACAACAAGAGCCCTAGGGAAACCTACATATATGAAATATGAGAAAGATCCCTTCAGTACTTTGTGAGAATAGCGATAACAACTTTAACTATCAAATTCCCAAGATGGCAGCCTGGCGGCCATTTTGTTTGACCGAGTCGATCCAAAAACGCATTATGCACAACAAGAGCCCTAGGGTAAACCTACATATGAAATATGAAGAAAGATCCCTTCAGTACTTTGTGAGAAATAGCGATAACACAAACTTTAACTAATCCAAATTCCAAGTATGGCAGCCTGGCGGCCATTTTGTTGACCGATCGATCCAAAAACGCATTATGCACAACAAGAGCCCTAGGGAAAACCTACATATTGAAATATGAGAAAGATCCCCTTCAGTACTTTGTGAGAAATAGCGGATATTAATCTTTAACTATCAAAATCCAAGATGGCTGCCTGGTGGCCATTTTGTTGACCGATCGATCCAAAAACGCATTATGCACAACTATGGCCCTAGGGGAACCAACATATGAAATTTGAGAAAGATCCCTTCAGTACTTTCTGAGAAATAGCGATAACAAACTTTAAGTATTAAAATCCAAGATGGCTGCCTGGCGGCCATCTTTTTAACCCGATTGGTCCCAAAATGCAATATGCACAACTAGGGCCCTAGGGAACCTACATATGAAATTTGAGAAAGATCCCTTCAGTACTTTCTGAGAAATAGCGATAACAAAACTTTAAGTATCAAAATCCCAAGATGGCTGCCTGGCGGCCATCTTGTTAACCGATTGGTCCCAAAATGCAATATGCACAACTAGGGCCCTAGGGGAACCTACATATGAAATTTGAGAAAGATCTCTTCAGTACTTTCTGAGAAATAGCGATAACAAACTTTAAGTATCAAAATCCCAAGATGGCTGCCTGGCGGCCATCTTGTTAACCGATTGGTCCCAAAATGCAATATGCACAACTAGGGCCCTAGGGGAACCTACATATGAAATTTGAGAAAGATCCCTTCAGTGCTTTCTGAGAAATAGCGATAACAAGAATTGTTAACGGACGGACGGACGGAAGGACGGACGGAAGGAGGACGGACCACGGACAAAAAGCGATTTGAATAGCCACACAGTTGCAAAATTCTTAAAAAGATATATACTATCAGATTCATTATTATTTAAGATCCCTTTATCCATCCTAGCAAAGCAGTTTTAAATATTTTACAGAAAATACTTTTATGTTTAAACAGGAGAGGAGATACTGAGACTATAAAATTAGAGTAAGGTGTCCTCCTTGCCTTGTTCATATCAAATTTCATCAAAATCTGTCCAGCTATTCTAGAGCAGTAGTCATATGCAAGATTACAAAGGATTAATAGATGCAGTACTAGTAAATCATTTACAGAATCCAAAATTAGCACACTGGATTAAATATGAATAAAATATCTCAGAAAAATGTATGTATCCACCAAAACCCAAGAGTACCAATTAACACTTTGAATTACATCAGGTGCCTTTAAAAAGCAATAAAAAGTTGGTGAAAAAAAGATAATGTCATGATGTTGTATGGTGTATCTAAAACAAGAGGCCCAGAGGGCCTGTATCGCTCACGGCTGGTTTTTTGTTAGTAATTATCACAAGACTCTGACAATTAGAAAAAATAAGCAAAAAAAATGACTCCCCAAAGTTTAATTTTGAATCACAACCATACAATGATGCTATTGATACCATACAAATATGCTATCCAATACATAGGTTCAGAGAAACAAAGTAATTTATATGAAAAATAGTAGCCTAATTGACCTTTTTGACCTCGCATCTATTGCCGTCTACGGCAGGCCCGGGGGTCAGCCCTATCATTTGTACAATTTCAAATCCATCCCAGCCCTATAAGGATGCAACCATTGACATTATAAGTGCTCTTCCATTCTTAGTTGCAGAGAAGAAGTCGTTTATATGGAAATAGCTAAATTGACACCCCTTTGACCCCACCCTTCAGGCCCCCGGGGGGTCAGCCCCATCATTTGCAAAATTTTGAATCCAAACCCTATAAGGATGTAACCATTGCATTATGAGCGTAATCCCATGTTAAGTTGCAGAGAAAAAGTCATTTATATGGAAATTGACCACTTTGACCCCGCCCCTCAGGCCCCCAGGGGGTTTAGCCCTATCATTTGCACAATTTTGAATCCCCACACTATAAGGATACTACCATTGTATTATGGGTGCTATACCGTGCTTAGTTTCAGAGAAGAAGTCGTTTATATGGAAAGAGCCAAATGGCCACTTTCGACCCCGCCCCTCAGGCCCCCTGGGGTCAGCCCCATCATTTGCACAATTTTGAATCCCCACCCTATAAAGATGCTACCATTGCATTATGGGTGCTATACCATGCTTAGTTTCAGAGAAGAAGTCGTTTATATGGAAAGAGCCAAATTGGCCACTTTCGACCCCGCCCCTCAGGCCCCCTGGGGGTCAGCCCCATCATTTGCACAATTTTGAATCCCCACCCCTATAAAGATGCTACCATTGCATTATGGGTGCTATACCATGCTTAGTTTCAGAGAAGAAGTCGTTTATTATGGAAATAGCCAAATTGGCCCCTTTTGACCCCGCCCCTCAGGCCCCCTGGGGGTCAGCCCCATCATTTGTACAATTTTGAATCCCCATCCTATAAGGATGCTATCATTGCATTATGGGTGGCTATCCCATGCTTGGTTTCAGAGAAGAAGTCGTTTATATGGAAATAGCCAAATTGAACCCTTTTGACCCCGCCCCTCAGGCCCCCCGGGGGGTCAGCCACATCATTTGTACAATTTTGAATCCCCAACCTATAAAGATACTACCATTGCATTATGAGTGCTATCTCATGCTTAGTTTCAGAGAAGAAGTCGTTTATATGGAAATAGCCAAATTGACCCCATTTGACACCGCCCCTCAGGCCCCGGGGGGTCAGCCCCATCATTTGTACAATTTTGAATCCCCACCCTATAAGGATGCTACCATTGCATTATGGGTGCTATCCAATGCTTGGTTTCAGAGAAGAAGTCGTTTATATGGAAATAGCCAAATTGACCCCATTTGACCCCGCCCCTCAGGCCCCCGGGGGGGGTCAGCCACATCATTTGTACAATTTTTTAATCCCTACCCTATAACGATACTACCATTGCATTATGAGTGCTATCTCATGCTTAGTTTCAGAGAAGAAGTCGTTTATATGGAAATAGCCAAATTGACCCCATTTGACCCCGCCCCTCAGGCCCCCGGGGGGTCAGCCCCATCATTTGTACAATTTTGAATCCCCACCCTATAAGGATGCTACCATTGCATTATGGGTGCTATCCCATGCTTGGTTTCAGAGAAGAAGTCGTTTATATGGAAATAGCCAAATTGACCCCATTTGACCCCGCCCCTCAGGCCCCCGGGGGGGGTCAGCCCCATCATTTGTACAATTTTGAATCCCCACCCTATAAGGATGCTACCATTGCATTATGGGTGCTATCCCATGCTTGGTTTCAGAGAAGTAAGAGAAGAAGTCGTTTATATGGAAATAGCCAAATTGACCCCTTTTGGCCCCGCCTCTCAGGCCCCTGGGGGGGTCAGCCCCATCATTTGTACAATTTTCAGTTAGTAGCCCATAAGGATGCTACCAGTCAAATTTTGTTGAAATCCGACCAGCGGTTATGGAGAAGAAGTCGATTGTTGACGGACGGACGGACGGACGGACGACGGACGGACGGACGGACGGACGACGGACGACGGACGACGGACGACGGACGACGGACGACGGACGCCACGGTATGGCATAAGCTCACCTTGGTCCTTCGGACCAGGTGAGCTAAAAAAATCATTTCTGCAGTTGAAAAAATGATAAATAAATATTCATTTTTTTGTGAGAAATAAAATAATAATCATGTATCAATTTTATAAATTAGAAATTTTAAAACTGAATTGCTTAAAATAGGATGCAGGTTGAAACTTAGATATATTGCAAGGTATTAATTACATGCAATAGATATGTGAGCAGCTGTAGAGAAGGAAGTTCTGTTTACATTCAGTGTTAGCTTTAAAACCAGGGACAATAATTAAAACATTAAAGTCAATATATTAGGCTATGTCGATGACAAATGAATGATAATTATATTAAAAAGGAAATCAGAAAATATCTGATTGGCAACATTGTTATCATTATGCAGAACATAATGAACAAAGTATGATTTTTTTTCCAAAGTTTCAGGTTCTGTTGGTGATTATTTCTATTTATCTTTTTTTTTTTAAATTATGCAGAACGTAAAAGAGATTTTACCAATAATGTGATAATGAACAAAGTATGATTTTTTTTTTTTTTTAATTTTAGGTTCTGTTGGTGATTTCTCTTATATTTTCTTATTTTTGAAAAAAAATATACAATTACTTTTTTAAAGCTCCTTCTTTAGTAAAAACAAATGGATCTATTAAATTTAATCCAAAATTCAAATGCAATAAAATTGGTTAAAAGTTTTAGCAAATGAAAGCAATATTGCAAGAATTTTTCAGAAGAAAGATTAATAAAATAATTTTTATCAGATCTTTCCAGATTTCAGAACAAGTCATATGGGTAAAGGGAAGTAACTGCTATCAAAATGAGGTATTTCATCTCTCTCAGCCTGCAAAGTATCTACAATTTGTTATGTATTTTTTCATTTCAAGATTTTTGCAGATTTTACACTTTAAGATTTTTTTTCTTCTATATTTTATTTGCTTCTATCACCATTTTCAATTTATGATACTATCCTCTGGCTGACTAAGATAGTTTTCTTCTCGACCTAATTTAATTTCTGTAAATATTTCCTGATCAGATGGCTCATTTATTTACTGGAGGATCCAATAGTACAGGACAAAATGTCACCAAATTTTCTTAAGTTCAGAAAGGAGTAGATATGATAGGACCAGTATTTGGCCTTAATTTTTCAGGCCAAAAAAATTAACTCTGATCCCCATCAATTTCATATCAATAAATACTCTTATACTTGCCATTCATCAAAAGATATTTTTTTATAACCATGTACACGATGTGTC
>NW_027187805.1:0-62074 GCF_041381155.1 Argopecten irradians
CTGGGGAGAATTATCAGATGCTTTGTTCCTGTCGGGACCTTAAAACAGGGTCAGCAGGATATCTCCTTCCAGTCCATCTCCACATTGATATGTCAGGTGATCAAGATTGCTTATGAGCCGTCTAATGATCAATCTCATGCGGAATGCAAGGTGAGGGCTCATGAGGTTAGAGCCCTTGCGACTTCTCTGGCTCTCCGCAATAGGTCCTTGTACCAGGACATCAATGTCTTCTGCCGTTTGGCGTGGTCAGTCTACTTTCACCTCCGGTCTCTGTCCTTCCACTCTGATGGACTGTTTTCTGTCTGTGACACTGTTCCTCCTCAGTATACATTAAATGCATGTATGGTCTTTAAACTTATGCGAGCATGTTTCACAATGGTGCACCTCTTTCCACGGAGAGGTATATCCGTTTTTACCTTTGTTCATTCAACCCTGTTTTATATTCTCTGCCTGGGGCCTGTCCCCTACATTTACCATTTGACTGGGCTGCCTGGCTTCGGACTCGCCATTACGGTAAGAAAGACAAATTCGCATACTAAAGTTATAGTAGCGTATTACTGTAAAGAAATTGAGGTTTTTCAATGTAAAAACAATTTACATGATGTAAAACTAACAATGACTTTATGGGGTTCCACTCTTCTGTCCTCCCTCCCTTTCATCCTCAGTCATTTGGCCTCGTGGCTACATAGAGGTGTTAAGGAAGGGACATCATTCTATATACTCTCGTCGAGTACGAAATAGGGTACGGTAGGGAGACGGGATTCTCAAATATAATGTTTTCAGGGCTATAAAAATTGGTGTATGTAGTGAATTTGAATTATAAAGTTATAGTAAGTATTATATCATGAAAGTGGCTTAACATTGAAAAAACTCTAATTTCCTTATAAAAGACTTCTTCTCTAAAACTAAGCACGATATATAACAACTCATATTGCAAAGGTAGTATCTGTATGGGGCGAGGATACAAAATTATAAAAAGGGTGTGGCTTATCCCCTTGGGCCTGAGGGGCGGGGCCAAAAGGGGTCAATTTGTTTATTTCCATATAAACGACTTTTTCTCTGAAATTAAGTATGGGATAGTACTCATATTGCGATGGTAGCATCCTTAAAGGAATTCAAAATTGTAAAAATGCTGGGACTGACTCTCTACCACTATTGATTTGCACTCATAATCATATGATATTGAAAGCATCATTATATGATGTAGATTTAAATTAAGCAAATCGTGGAGCCTGTTTTGCTATTTCCAACTGTAAGAGTTTTTGTGACAATTACTTCATAAAACAGGTGATTCTTCGTGATCTATTTTGTTGACTCACGGAAGAATATTCTTAACCAAGATCAATAGGTACAATATATTACAATATATATTATATCAAAATATCAGAAAAATATTAATTTGAAATACTCCTTCACATAAAAATAAAAATAAATGGAGAAAAATAATCTGGAAATCTAAATATTTCGATGAAACATTATTACATTTAAAATTAAAAATAAAATCCTTTTACCATGGGGATTAGATAAAGATATCTGTAAAAATCGTACTGTACTGGCCTTTCTTAAACGGTATAGATCTGTTGCTAGGAATTTCCAATTTATTTCATATAAGATTTCCCGGGTACTCACTTCATAAACGCCACACGTCGCAGTTATAGCATAACGCTTACTCTCGGTTCTTTTGGGACCAGTTGAGGCCTTAAAAGGGGTAATTGCTTCTATGCAAAGCCAATTTAAAATTTATTGATAGAAGCAAGGTCCATCCATGGATACATTTGGATCGATATTTTTTATAAGATTATCATTATATTATTTATATTCGATTATAGCACTTCAGGTCTGATGAGACTTTACAAATGTTTTATACCAAGCGTGGTGGTTCTACTAGCGATAATCAGGTCGGTTCTTTAGTTGTCTGTTAATAAGCCTTTAAACGGTAAACTCACGGTTTCCTGGTTCCTAGTTCCGGTATTTGCTTAAAACGGAAACATCGGGGTCTGGTTCACTAGTTCCGTTTAAGCTTTTAAGTTTAAACTCGGAACTGGGAGTCTTAGGTGTCAGGGATCCGTTTAAGGAACAACTTGTGTTTAAGGATGTGATTAATTTCTGTGCTGTATTATTCTATGGAAGCTTACTAAGTTCGATTCACTGTATATAATAGGTAATTGTAAACATTGCAGTTAGAGATCTAGGAATCACTAATAAACGGAACTCGGCGTCGTTGAGCCAGTATGTTTGTTCAACTGGAATCTTCGGAGGTTCTGGGTCTCTTAGTGCCGTATAAGCGCTTAAACGGGAAATCGGCGTCTGGTTTTTTCCTGGTTTCCGCTTTAAGTTAAAAACGGAATCTATGAGGTCTAGGTGTCATGGATCCCCGTTTAATGGAATAAATCGTGTTGTTCTTAGAGCATTTTTTCGTGTGGAGTATCTCGCTGATGAAGATGCCTGTAGAGAGTTTCAATATTCCGATATATAATTATGTTAATTCGAACCATTCGCAATTACGAGGTTAGAAATCCTAATAAACGGAAATCGGCTCGTTGGCGTGCCAGATACTTTTGTGTAAACGGAACTCGGTGTCTGGTTTCCTATAGTTACCGCCTATTCATGCCTTGAAAACGGAACTCGCTCGGGTATGGTTACTTGGTTCCGTTTTATAGTGTTTAAGCGGACAATGCAGGTCTTCTCGAGTTGTGCAGTATGTCCTGTCTAAGAGAAGAATCTGTGCCCGGTATTAGGAGCTTAATTCTGTTGTATCCGCGTCTCGCGCTGTCTGAACGCTCAAGAGTTCTGATTCCTGATTTTATATTTATGGATGATTGGAATGACGATTCATAGTGACGGTGTAGGAAATCCCTAATAGAACGGAAACTCGGCTTGTATAGTTATCCAGTCACTGTTTGTTCGATATAAGACGGAACTCGGGGTCTTGGCGGTCGGGGTCTGATGGGTTCCTGGGTATCTAGTTCCGTTTAAGCTTAAACGGAACTCGGGGTCTGGTTCCTGGTTCCGTTTAAGTTAAACGGAATGAGGTCTAGGGTGTCAGATCCGTTTAAGAATATCTGTGTTATAGAGATTAATGTCTGTGTGCTGTATCGCCTGCTGAAAGCATCAGAGTTCGATTCCGATATATATTATGTAATTGAAACATTCAATTAGAGGTAGAAATCCTAATAAACGGAACTCGACTCGTTGGCCAGTACTTTTGTTAAACGGAACTCGGGTCTGGTTTTCCTGTTCCGTATAAGCTTAAACGTGACACTCGGGGGTTCTGGAGTTCCTTGGGTTCCGTGTTAAGTTTTAATAGGAAACTGAGGTTCTAGGAGGTGTAAGATCCCGTGATTAAGGATATTCTTGCGTGTTACATTGAGATTTAATTCTGATTGGTCGCTGATATTCGCTTGTAATGAAAGCCTCTAGACTGAGTTCGTATTTGCCGTATATGTGTTTAGATATGTATCTGAACATTTGCAATTAGACGGTAGAAATCGCCTAAAAATGAACTAGGAACTCGGCTCGTTGGCTCAAGTTTTGTTTTGTATTAAACGGAACCTCCGGGTCTGGTTTACTAGTGTCACTGATATTAGCTATATAACGGAACTAGGGTTCTGAGTCACCGTAGTTCCCGTGTAAGTTTATATACGGAATTACTGAGGTCTAGGTGTCAGCAGATTCCGTTTTTGAAAATCCTGTGTCTGTATAAGAGAGTCTTATTATGTGTCGTATCGCTGTCTGAATAGCTCAGAGTTCGAAAATCATGTAATTGATTCGAGGTAAATCCTAATAAAACGGTCATTCCAGCTACTATAATTCAGAGGACCTACTCGCAACCAACTTCAGCCCTCATCAAAATCATTGTCGAGTGTAAAATTAGGCGCTGGACTCTGAATATTATCTACTTTTTTGACTCCGCGTTGACTGGGTGTTTAGTGGCCGGATGGTCTCGCGAGAAAACACAGAGAACAATTATGAGCTAATTTGCAGTTCGTTGAAACTACGATCACAATTCTCAATGTTGAATCGTCGACAAATTTCTTTGCCGTTGGGTAAGAATGGACCTTTCTGGCGTTTTGAAGCTGGAGAACGTCCATTTGGACTGTCTTGGTATAGATGTAATGTACCTGCATTAGGTTTTAGGATTAACTGGAAGTCCTGAATGTCACGACGTGGAGAACCCCAAGAGAAGCCATCCTTGTACTGTGCCTCGCGATATTCCTTGTCATACAAGGTGACACTACCCCTGGCATAACGACTGAATAGACGCAATGTATTTTGGGTGTGTTTGATGTATTGTACAACCTCTGGGGTCTTTATTTCACCCTTGTTGATCATGTGTAATAAAATTCCCAGGCTACCATATCCCCACTGTTCTACGGACAATTGGTAGACTTCGGGACGTGATTTCCGATTGAATTTTATGCCGTTGTCCGTTATGGTAATGCCCTCCTCGCGAATCGAGGGTTCTTCCAAACAAAATCTTTGACTTTGTATGCTTTTATTGACTGACAGTTTTGGGGCGTTTCGTTGATACCTGACACACCTAACCTATCACATAGTGTTTTAAAAGATTCAGCGTTAGTGAAGTGACCATTTTTGTCAACGTTTATCTGGTCCAGGGTATCAAACACTTGGCCTACCTTGTTCAAGTTGTTGGGAGACTCTGTCCGACGTCTGGTCTTTTGTAACCAATTTGGTCTGCATATCGGCAATCCTTTGTTTTGTTGTTCAATGTCCGACATTAGTTTTAATTTTTTCTCCTCTGCTTGCAGATCTGCCAGTTGTCTTTCCAATATGTCGGTTTCCCGCGTAATTGCGCTAGGCCTAGCCGGTTGAGAGTCATGCACCACGTGTTTTCCTCGTCCGAGGGATTTGGAAACTGGCCGAGGCAAAGTTCGTATTTTGGGGGTTACATCTTGCTCGGACCCCTTTTCCGCGTTGCACCATGTCAAATGAGGTGTTCCTCTTCGGATGTATCTGAGTCCTGAAGGGCCTCGTGTACCACGGCCGCCGCCATTTCAAAAAAAAATTGTTCCGGTTTTGTCAGAATCAAACGCTGACTTTGGGCTTCTTAAAACTCTGGATACACGTATTTTTTCCCGTGGTCTCAATTTCCATGTCATAAAAGTTCATGTTGGTGATACTTCTTTGGTAAACATCTTTAAAAGATATTTAATGGCCCACCAGCGTACTCCCATACTGCATGGAGCTATGCGTTGTAACAGCGTGCACATGGCTGTAAAACTGTTCTACTACTTAGAGAGCATGACAAGGGGAGTAACTCTAACCGCCATGTCCGGAAAAGGCCCCAGAGGCCTGCATATATTTACAGTCTTACAAAATTTAATTTTACCAAAATTATCACCTCTAGGCCTCGTAGTCATTGACAATATGTCGTTTAAATATTTTTGCATTTTGACCCCTGTGACCTTGAATGTCAGTAAAGGCTATATATTTGAGCAGATTTGATAGCCAGAAAGCTACAGACCTAATATCAGTAGCATTGGCCTATCGGTTATTAATAAGAAGTTGTTTAAATGAATTGTTTATGAACAGCGGACGCAACACGATGACCTTAAAATTGTGAACCCACCAACGTAAGTTACATCTAGTAGTTCTAGATGTTAACTAATCAAACATTGTTGAAATTTTATTGATCCTAAAATATAACATACACTTGGAAGTGAAGAAAAACTATAAACACCATCTTACTGAAGGTCTTCATTATTGGCGAATAAGACGTCATCTTCTGGACATGTATTCTTGTCAAAGCAACACAGAAAGTCATTCACTTCAATACATTTATGTATTCAGACAGATTTTATCCTTGGCGTAATTTTGATTCACTTTTGCTATCGCCCATTTGGTCGCTTTAGGCCAGATCTTCTATAGAGTGTGATTTCCATTACGTCCTGCTCGGGATGTCGTATGATATCAAAACGATATTTTTGATAGCTTTCAGAAGAACAAAATATTTCACGTGGAACATTTCTGATTATGTGTGTGTGTTGTTCATAGCTACCCACCTAGACCAACATTTTCAGTAGCTGTTAATCAAATCTTGTGTTCAGTGTTAAAAAAATAACCGGGCACACTGGTACGTCATTGTGATCACGTGATATATTATTAGATACTCATATATACGCTAACTGTGCATTAATAAAATGGGAAAGCTTGGTAGAGTATCTGTAATGATTACCAAACCATATTTATTGTTTTGGATGTGATTCTATGCATATCTGGATTAGGATTTCTGTTCATCCGAAATGCTAAATGACCAATTTTACCTCCATCATATTGGATTTAGTAACTCGTATAGTCGGGAAAAATGACCACAACTCCAGAGTTTCTGCAAAAAAACGTATGGTCCATTGCGGAATGTATCTATCATGAAAAAGAACGCAAAATTCATACATGTGGGACTTCTTAAGCTTACCCTGGTGTCGGGAAATACCTGGACACGTCATATGATACAACAACTGACAGGTACGAAGCATGTTCAAAAACCGATATCATCATTTTAAGGGTTAATTGGCGCTTCATTTGAAAATAATTTATGAACGTTTCTGTTATTAAGCGTTATCTTTGTCTCGTTAACACAATAAAATCACTAAAAATGGATGGGTAATCCTTTGAAACATGTAAGCGGATTTTTTTTTTAATAATTTTAACATATAGTAAATGAAACGTCAATTTAAGTTTTATTTGCAAAGATGATGACACATATCTTGCCTCAATAAGACTCCTCGGGAGTATATACCAGGCGTATTTATAATGATGTGTATAACGGAAATCCCTGAAAAAAAAAACGAAACATATATATGGTTTTGATTTCTGAACCCGTTTGATAAACTTAAAATACATTTCTCAACACTATCTATAAAATGGGTAAAAATAGGGATCTACAATGTGCCTTATATTATCTATTATTCATGGTTTCTGTACTGGGACAGTTTATTGTGATAAGTTTTTAAGCAGACACGGATTCCCAGGAGAATTGTATCCTACCAAACAAACAATCGGAAGGCTGTATAGTGTATAAAAGTCACCATAAGTTAAAGGCCAAGCTCACACGATTTCAGAAGGCCATAATACTGATAAGGAACCCATTCGATGCTCTTAAAGCTTACTTTAACTGGAGAACTGGCAACTCAACCCAATATTCAGTGAAGAATGCAGTTATTCAAGTAAAGAATAAGACAAAAATCATCAGAGATCATTTCCATGCCATAGTGGACCCCTCGAGTTTCAACTCAACTGGTAAGACACAATTGATGAAATGGTGTCATCAAGAATTTTACAATTGTTTTATTTCTCTCAGATACACATTGTGTATAACAAGATGACATACATATATAATTTAATTTTAATGCATGACAAGCAAAATTAAATACATTATTTGTACAATGACATGCTACAAAATAGTGTATATCAGTTAACACTGTCCAACTACATGTAATTGTTTCATTTTTGACATATTATACATGAGACTACGGACTGGAGGCTATACATTTTATGTGTATATAATAACACATTTTGATATGTTTGCCATAAAACAAGAATTGATACAATCTTGAACTGTAGTTAATACTTTAAAAATCACATAATTTAAACATAAATTTGCATAAATATTTGATGAAAAATTAAGAAGATTCATTTAATTTTATATATAATTTTGATGTCTTGTATAATTAGAAATGTAATCTCTACATATCTGGATTTTATTATAACATAGAAACAAAATAACGAAATTCATCACCAATACTGGTAACGCATACATGTTCTATCGGTTTTTGATCTGCTATCCATATTTGGGTTTCAACCGGAAGTTTAACATGTGAGGTTCTAATTTAGCACGTTATATTTTTGTCTCTTTCTTTTAATCGCACTAAGCAATTTTCCAAAGTGGGTTTTAAATATATAATAAGAAGAACATCTGCTAGAGTTTTTAAGATCTTGGAAACACAACTGGTAACCTGGATAAACCATAATTTCAAGTGATTATCGATTTTAGGTACTTAATATAAGGTAAACAACTTACACAAGAACTATCCAGAATTTCTTTAACGCACTTCAGCCGTTTGAATTCTGTTTTCCTAGTTTCATAAAGGACATAAACTTTCCTCCTTATTTAAAACCGATATTGGATTTGATCATCTCTGATTTTTATTGCCATTTTGAGCACAATATTTATACCATATAACACATTAAATATCTTATCAGTTATAATAACTCTTCCTTAACTTTTGCCATAGACCTATAATTTATTTTTACCAGAAAAAAACCATAAATACATATAATTAATATTCTTTGTTTTCATTCTAAATCTGGCTTACTGATAGGCCAATATTATTTTGCATACCTCTATGAAACAAGAGGCCCAGAGGGCCTGTATCGCTCACCTAGTTTATAATGCCAAGTAATGTTCTGGAAACAGGTTCTTTGTTTCTTTTCTAAAGAAATTTGAAAATATACCTCTAATTCTCCTATTGGGCCCCATCCATCCTGCCCCCAGGGGGGGGGGGAAGAGCCAAAATTTATACAAGTTCTGTTCCCCTTCCCCCAAGGATGTTTGTGGTCAAATTTTGTGACAATCCATACAGAACTCTAGGACAAGTAGCGATTTATAAGATTTACTTCTAATTCCCCTCTTGAGCCCTGCCCTTGCTGCCTCCGGGGGGTCAGAGCCAAAATTATACAAGTTCAGTTCCTTTTCCCCCAAGGATATTAGTAGCCAAATTCGGTTACAATCCATGCAGAACTCTAGGACAAGTAGCGATTTATAGGATTTACCTCGATTTCCCCTATTGGGCCCCGCCCCTCCTGCCCCGGGGGGTCAGAGCCAAAATTTATACAAGTTCTGTTCCTCTTTTCCAAAGGATGTTTGCAGCCAAATTTGGTTACAATCCATGAAGAACTCTAGGACAAGTAGCGATTTATAGGATTAACCTCTATTTCCCCTATAAGGCCCCGCCCCTCCTGCCCCCGGGGGGTCAGAGCCAAAATTTGTACTAGTGCTGTTCCCCTTCCCCCAAGGATGTTTGTGGCCAAATTTGGTTACAACCCATGCAGAACTCTAGGACAAGTAGCGATTTATAGGATTTACCTCTAATTCCCCTCTTGGGCCCCACTCCTGCTGCCCCCGGGGGGTCAGAGCCAAAATTTATACAAGTTCTGTTCCCCTTTCCCCAAGGATGTTTGTAGCCAAATTTGGTTACTATCACGATGATTACGAACACTCTATGGATAGTAGCGATTTAAAGGAAATGTTGTCGGAGGGGTCGGAGGACTCGACGGACGACGGAAACGCACGCGCCAAGACAATATGATACAATGGACCTTCGGGGCCAGGTGAGAAGCGAAATAAATAATCGGGAGTATGGCCGCAAAACCCCGACGTTTTCGTGACGACACAATTAGAGAAATTGGCGTTGCGTATTTGAAAATGAATCACTTGAAAATATCACTAGGGTAATTGACCTTTTGATATATGCTCGCTTGTGAGTGGCTGTTAAGGATCACATTGATTGAGGGTAGGTTTTACAATCTAGAATTGATTACAGAAGTAAAACAACTGTACATGGCATAAAACATCGGTTTTTCATGTAAATAACATCGTTTGGTTAAATTCATTTTTTATGACTAATGTTTGGTGAGTTGGAAAGGAATTCGACAATTTTCCTGTTGTATAGTTATTGTATTTTATTCTCATTCCAACTAAACAACAACTGATTAAAATGAAAGAAAATAGAATACAGTTAAAATTTTATAGAATTGATACTTTTTGGCCCTTGGCTTGGAAGCACCAAAACTTATCACTCCAAAATTTGACAACGTATTTATTTGTTTTTCATTAAAGCGAATAGTCGGGCAAAGAAGGGCTAAAATCGGTAAAATGGTGTTAATATATCCAGTATAATTTCTTATGAAATAGAAAAATAAAATCTCCCATCAAAATCGCTCTGTATGCGAAGAAATTAATATTTAATATGGGAATCCTAATGCGTCCTCCCGACCGGCCATCAGTGCAGTTCAATCTTAACGCATGCGCAACATCCACCACTCTCCGTAGTAAACAAAACATGGCTACCGTAGTTCTGAACCAAAAGGTTTCCGCCAAAACAACCAACTGACTCACCTAAAATGCGAAAGGAAAGGCAATGGAGCAGCAACAATCCCAACAAATGACTCAGTAAACATTACGACGCATGGAGAGTGTTAATACAACTTGTTATAGTGAAGAGAACAGTTCAAACGAGCACGCGGTATTCCCTGCTCAGCTGATAGTGAGTGAGTCTCCGTATTTTGATCATTATGCAAGTAGTCCCTAGCAGTATTTTTTTCATGAATGAGTGGTCACACATGGTCACATGTTTCTTACCTGTTCCCCAATCGCGTAAAACGTAACCCTGGGGTAAATAGCGGTTCTTTCGTGGGGCCTCTTTAGGGGTAATGCCCTGTATATGTACAGTTATAATGTAACCGCTAGTGCATTTATCAAGCTAAGATTTGTTTCAATTAATCTATAATATTAAGCTACCGGTCAATTCATACAGTTCTGATGTATATATTTAAAGATTTTTAATTTGTAAATTATTGTTCTGTATATGTTCTGGTAGTGTTATACACATACATTGTATGTAGGATTTACATTGTAGGTTAATTGGTAAAATTGTATTGTATATGTTCTGATATACACATATACATATGTACATGTAGGTTTTAGCTTGTTCTTTAGATATATTTGGAGGACACATACAGTATTATTTCTGGTCATAATAATAAATAGTGTTTGTATATTTATATTACAACTGTACCTGGTTCATGTGTATATAACAAACTTTACAGAGTTGAAATGTACTGCAGCCATGTATCATTTATAATTATTCTGAATTTTTGTTGGAACTGTAGATAATGAATTTTGTATCTTTTTTGAAACAATATTTGATTCTATTTAATGCATCAGTGACACATTCACAACTTATAAAATGTTTTCTCTAAAATAAAAAAAAAACCTCTAGAATGAACCTACATTTATTCATTTATATATATTTGAAATTGATCATTTCAATTTTTGTCATATTCAACAGATATAAAAAATTGTTGGTTCTTTTTTTTTCAGGCACCATGCATGCATAGTGACATGAATACAGAAAGTTCATCTCTTGGACCTGTATACAAGTGTATGTATACATATACATACAATTAGTATCATATGAAGACTGAAGAATGTTGATTTGAGTGCTCTTGAAAGTAAACTTTACCAATATGGACCTAGAAGATCATGAACAAAACATTTAAACAGTATTAATTTATTAAATGTTCCTTTCAACTGTAATCATTAAATAAAATTATGATGCAATACTTTTTCATTGTTTAACTTTGTAGAAATATTTGTTTATATTAGTCCTCTAGATCCAGTGATTATAATTCTTGCATCCATATGCCTGCCCATTTGTTTGTCAGAGCTTGTGAGATAGCTTTTCAATTACTTTTAAAATATAAGGATTTTTTTTACATATAGCAATATAGATACCATTGTCTTAGGATTTCTAAATTCTACTTTACAAGAGAGTAGACTCAACATATAAATAAAACCATAAAACTAGCAAGTTATCAGAAATGTTACAAATCTTTTTGTCTGAACCAAATTTCACATTTATTGTCTATGTGTAACTTGTACATAGACCATGTATTAATACTGTAGTAACAGTGATTACAAACACATAGACTAAAATGTAGTATGTAGTACTATGTACATCTGTCTTTGATTTGAGTTCTAAACAAAAGTGGTACCTATTGGGAAGTTGTAACTTGGGCGGGGAGGGGGGGGGGGGGTAAATACAGAAGAAATAGCTACACATGGAAAAAAGAAAGATATACAGTACCATATGGATTCAAAGTTGCTCCAAAATCAATGAGACTAAATAACCAAAAAAAAGCCATGTAAACCCCAAATATGCAATGACCAGATCAATGATAAAGCACCCTACCACTTCCAGTTATCTGTAGCTATTTCTTCTATTTCAACCCCCCACCCAAGTTACAACTTCCCAACCTCACGATTCTTCTGTCTTTTAGCCCCCCCCCCCCCCCAACCCCACCCCCCAACACACACATACCTGATTGATTGTCATGTTATTTCAGGTTCCTATTCAGGTATTATTCCTAAAAAACCAAAAAGCAAAAAGGGTATACACACTGTGTACTCTCAAAGGAGGGGAACCACTTAATTCAAAAATGGAATTTACAATTTCATCTTAATTTTGAAATTTTCAATTTAATTATTAATTACTGGACTATTAAAACAGTATAGAACCCCTCGGCTACAGACAAAGTACTGTGGTACACCTTTCTCTGAATTAATTACTTTTCTTCCAACTCAATCATCTTTTTCTCCAGAGCACAAAAAGAACAGGAAACAACAGAAAAGGAAAGTAACATACATGTAGGCCTATATGTTTTCTGGAAATATATATGATGTGTTAATTCTCACAGCATAGGCCTACATAAATGTGAAGAATTAAATATTATCAATGTTTGAGATAATTTCCTAGTTGTAATTCTATAGCAGCTACATGGAATGTTCGTTTACATATATACATTGTACAATACATATACATCATAAAAGTTTCTTTCCTTCCAGCTGGACATTCATGTCATCTCTCTCCAGAACTCAAATATTGTTTACAAAAAAAACCAGAGACATAGATAATTTAATTAAATCTCTGAAAAAAACTACACGAATAATTGAACACATGTATTGTACTTGTGAAATATCTATGTATGAGCTTATTTATTTTCACATCTTTGACAGCTATATGCATGGACGTTGTATGGAACGTTTTCGTGTGGTTTTAAATGGGATCATTATGTTACGATTATTTGTATTTAACCTTCATGATTCGGTTGATGTAAAAATACGACGAATGCGATGCTGCAATAATTGCCCCTTGGCCCCATCTCTGCATCGGCCGAATATTTGTGTCGATTTCCATGTGTATAAAGATTGCTTTTATCGAAAAATGATTACAAAGCATTGTCATTAATGTAAGAATACTTCATTTGCATCAAATGTATCATCTCAAAACAACAATTTACATACCGCATTAGTGGTTTATCCACACACGAAACGAAACCGACACGACTGAGAAACACATGTCCATGTTGACATTTCCACACAGCCTCGTTTTCAAAAGTTTGGCGAATTTATATTTAGAACTGTGCTAAAATTTACACGGGGCTATTTTCCCCAAAATTTCAATGGTTTCAAAACTGGGACACCGTAAGCAGAACTTGACCATCATTATGGGGGGTTTGTATCTCTGAAACGCCAACATTTTTAAAGTTACCTGTAGGGTAGTTTGTTGTGACAGTGATTATAGTCTTTTTCCAAAAGGGGTCCCAATGCCAACAGGTAAATTTTCCTGTAAAGATACCTGTTTAGGTACTTACCTGCTTACAGATTAGTACATATGTATATGTACATGTAATTATATAAAAGTGCAGTTAATTCTATTTCAGTTTTTCTTTTCATATATTATAGTTTTTATAATAAATAATTATATAAAAAATAATAATGTGTCAATGAATATGTTTTTTTTTTTTTTTTTTTTTTTTTTTATTAAATTATATTAATATTTTTATGAGAGTAAAGTGTTGTTTTCTTCTATTGAAAACTTAATATCTCTGTTGTATGTTAATAATAAAAAAGATATACGGAGGAAAAATATATTCAGAAACTTGTATAAGGTATAATTGATATATCCCAATAATTAGATTTAGTAATTATCAACTATGAACAAATGTTCAGCGTGCACCCTTGTTTTGAAAATAAGCTTTGACCAGATTTCATAAACAATCAATCAGCAGCAGCTTTATGTGATTGTGTGTTCACCATCAATTACAAGGAAGGAGTGGTACTAATGGCCTGTTATTACTATTAATATTAATATTTGATGATGATTAGGCTTCTATATATCATAAATAGAGAAAAAAGATGAAATAACATTGATGTTTTATTTATGGTGGGTATGTGGGTTTGTTACTCGCGGGTAAAATCCCAATGTGTCAAATAATTTTTCATTTTCAGGACCTAATGGCGTTCTGTAGCCGTCTCCACTTGCCCAGCCACTGTAAACAACGCGGACACCGGATTCCTCGTTGGAGTTGTTAGACGACATCCTCAACACAGTCACCCTGCCATCCATTGCTTCTATCGTCGCCAAGGAAAATCATGTTCAGTATGTCAAGACAAGAAAGTCAGCGGCCCCCCCCCCCCCCCCCCCCCCCGATAAGTCAGGACAAATTCCATCCAATATACCAGGAGGAAGTAACCTAAGCTGCGCTGATAGTGATTGGGACGACGAAGGCCACAGAGCCGTTAGTTGCAGCAGATCCACTTACTTTCAACTCGGCCAGATCAGCTTTATACAGAGCAAGAAGGAAACAGACTCCTAGACTTCCAAAGACCAGAGCTGAGATCGACCTCGATGGACGATGGACGGAGACTGTGACCGGAGAGCGCTTCCTGTTATTTGATGATGGAGACGATGCACGCATCTTAGCCTTCGCCACATTTGGAAAACCTGACAAAATCTTGCTGCTGCTGATACGGTCTTCTGCGATGGGACATTTCTACTCCTGCCCTACCCTATTTCATCAGATATACACAATACATGCGGAGGTTGATGGAGCCATGACCCCATTGGTATTACGCCTTGTTACCAGGGAAAGAGCCAGGGTATATACATCCGTTTCCTCAGCTTGTTGAAAACTGCGATGCATGACTGCCAGCTCCAACTGTCTCCAACCACAGTTTTTGCGGACTTTGAGATTGCCCTCCACAACGCTGATGCGCAACGTGGCTTCACACTGGAGTCTCCATGAGGTTTGCTTTTTTGTTTGTTTTTTTTTTATTTCAATCTCCTGTCTCGCAGGTGACATCTGGCCCCCGTACCACCGTAAGGTACAAACAGAAAGGTACTCCTGACAGCCTCTACAGAGTAATGAGAGAGAAGTATGTTATGACTATCCAGGAAAGTCTAGTGCGAAAAACGGCAGCATGTCCTTCCAATGAGAGTACCACAGGACACGACGGTTGATGATTGTTTTGTTTCAATGCCTCTTAGATTGACCCTAGTAGCATGCTGAGATAACACGATCGTCAACAACAACCCTTGACAGGATACGTAGTCAACCAATGGAATGAGGGCGGGACATCGACCATGTGGAACCACTACACAAACAGAGGGACTCCACGCACACAGAACCATCTGTGAGTCATGCACGCAAACTGAAGAGAACGTCCAGCAGCCCATCCTATACCTCTACACAATCATCCAGTTTTCAAAGACACTGAGGCTTCTAACGAGATCTCCAACATCCAGAAGAGGGCCGGGGGAAGTCAACGACCACGTTCCAGGAAGTACCGAAGAATTGACTCCAGATTGACTGTTCTGAAACAGAGGCTGGAAACTGGAGCTATGGACTTAATGGACTACGCTGATGCTGCATCCACTCTTCTTCACCTGGGATGAGACAACAACATCTTACCTGTCTCCAATTTCGCCGTTCTAGTTTAAGAAGTTTTTACTTTTTTCAGTTTCAGGTTTTTAATTTTCTGTAAGTAATTTTTAAGTTTCAGATGTTTTAACTTTCTCTATGTATTTTTTAAGTTTCAGATGTTTTAACTTTCTGTGAGTAATTCTTCAGTTTCAGATATTTAAGTAATTTTTTAGTTCCAGATGTTTTAACTTTCTTTGTGTAGTTTTTCAGTTTCAGATATTTTAATTTTCTGTATGTATTGTTTTAGTTTAAGATGTTTTAACTTTCTTTGTGTAATTTTTCAGTTTCAGATGTTTGAATTTTAAATTAATATCTATTTCATGTGTTGTCCTTTCATTAATAAGAACAATTGTATTTCCTCCATAACTTCATTTTTTGAAAAATCAATGCTGCATGCATGTGGTTAGTGCTGACATTGTTTTATTTTTCAAACTTTGTAAATTTTGATATTAAAATATTTTTTAGTGCTGTAATGTAGAGCTATATGTATGTATGAATTTGTTGTCCTTTCATTAATAAGTAGAAGTATAGTCCCTTATGCATACACTTCATATTTTGTTGAGCACCACAGGTGAATCTCAGGTAAATCTACAGGTAAGACTTATATGAAACAGTATATAATTGCCTTCCTATTGTTTTCTAAAACAACACCTACCTATTGTTGATAAATATGTTGGCGTTCAGAGAACACCCCCATTATGGTATGCAATGACTTTTGGAAGGCCAAAGAACGCATTTAGACTGGTTTCCTTTGCCCGACTATTCACTTTAATATAAATACACATTACTTATTACTTATGTGAACACGTACTCTTTGGTAAATTACTCAATCACTTAACGAAAACAAAATTCCATGCATGATTTATAACATGGGCTGTTATATGTTACTTAAAAAAACATCATCAGTGTTTTATTCTGAAAATGAGACAAAGCCTATGATATTGTAATCTGGTTGTTGTATTAAGTAAGTAAGTATATTTTAACGTTCAAGGAAGTGACGTTCCAGAATTTAAGTGCTTCATATCCAGTTCCTACAAATAAAGACTGTACATGAAAACTGAAATAAATCTAGAACCAATATAAATGTTGCATGATGAAACATTTTAAATTATATTTTATCTATATGTCTTGATACAAAAACGTCGCCGAAATCATCTAAATATAACGATGCTGGTAACATTCCGTGTACATTGTAACACTAATCATGATCAGGTCAAATACATCTTACTGAAACATTAACAATTTCAAATTACTAAACATTGTGTATCCCGGTCTTACTGGTCCGCCGCTCTTTACAGTTAAAACCTGCCTACACAATTCCCCCCTTTCAAACGTGTTCGCGCTACTGAATACAGACCAATCCAGGTTCTGTCTACAACGAAGCCTCTCAATCTCGTAAAGATTTCGCTTGATGTGGTCTACAGCACCAAATGTTACAGGGCAAGAGTAGTGTGCCGCCAGCCGAGCTCGAACCCGCGACCACGGACTTACTGGTCCGCCGCTCTACCGACTGAACTAAAGGGAAATTCCCCCTAGTGCGAAGCTAGAAGGCAACCGTATCATTATGTAAATTAAAACCTGCTACAATTGAAATAATCACGTTATTGTTATTTATATTTAGTCTTTATTTTGTTGAGGAGTGAGACCTCTTTACTATTCCATTTAAACCTTTGTGAGCATGAAGACCTTACACAATACATAATAAAAACTGCGAGATGGATATACCTATATAACAAACTTCAATTGTCACAACCTAAGAGGTAATATACATGTTTTAGCTGTCCTCCTATAATAATAATCTTCCTATATATCTTGTATGCCATAGCAATAAACTCCTGGGAGCTGCGATTGCGCGTCTGATATTGTTTTTTACATTGTTTCATAATCCTGAACAGGATTATCGTTCTTGAACAAAAGTCTTACAGATAACGTATGTTTTCTTTTTTATTTTTTTTTCATTATTTTTTTTGTCAGCCTGGCATGCATCTGTGAAACATGGGAGTAATGCGTGGGTGAATTCCTACTTATCATGGCTGACCGTGTTTGAAAACCGTTCCTTGGTGGTACGTTATAAGGATTTGAAAGAAAACCTCATCCCAACACTTACGAAGATCAGCAAATTCCTTGATGTCCAGCCGACAGAAATGGATTATATCTGTACAGATGTCAACAAAGAAGGACAGCATCACCGGAAACAAACCTATTCACTAGAGACGGCGGACATATTTACAGATCAACAAATCGATATGGTAAATAGTGCCATTATGAATCTTATGAACGCAACGAAAAACCGGTATAGTTTTAAAGGATTTTATCTTTGTTAAGGATTATTTTAAATAGGTTCATTTGTATTTTATGTTACATGAATGGAGATATAATAAATAGAGTATACTCTAAACCTGTTTATAGTTTACCCATATTAGTTATGTAAATTACATCAATACAGACATCATTCCTGAATACATCGGCAGGTATATTCGCGAATCCAGGATGTCATATAGTTGTGATATTATCTATTATATGTTTCTGTGCTTTACCTCCAAGATTATGGGACCATTACCTATAACTGTCCTATACTGAATGAAGGAATATCATTATTTCCTCCAACATGTGATTGAATATTTGAATAACAAACAAAAAAAAAATAAAAAATAAAAAAGGTTATAAAAACTTATGTACAGTTATGATTTCCTATTATTAACACTCAATTAGGTTAAACGAATATTCACTAATGCTATTTCAAGATATTTACAAACCGTCTGTAAAACCATCCACAGAGTTTCTTTGTGTATATTGCCTTTTTGCTTGCCTCTCACCCTAAAAAAGATTTCCCATTGGACCAGACTTGATATATTCTTGATATTGAGTATCTCATCTCCACTCCAACCAATTACAACTATTTAACAAGATCATCATAATAGCCAATTTTAAGAATTCTCACATTGATGTTATGACCGGAATTACAATATACTGTTGGTTGTTTGTAAATTGACTCTTTCTTTGGAAAAAAACGGCAACATTTCTTAATAGGATATTTCAGCGCATTAGTGTCGATCCCAGAGCGGATTTGCTAGGATGTATAGCGCGTGGGGCAACTGGGGGTGCGGGGTTGTCTCTCGGAGACTCGTGTACGGCAGTCGAAGTGGTGGCGATACAGCTGGTAATAGGAAGGGTTCTGAGCTTTACCATAAATCCAAATTCTTTACAACATATTTTGTATATCTTGACACAACAGCCATTTGTAGAGTTATCCTAGAATGAAGTTCTTGAAACAGTGATAGATCTTTCTGTCTAGATACACGTTCTCCTCAATTGATTTCTGAATGTTTGACTCATTTTCCTATGAAAATTTAGCGAATAATACTCATAAATGTGTTTTTCCATATCAACTATATATATGTACAACTCGCGCTCTAGTTCGAGGGCGAACTTGCAAAGACTCATAATAGCCTTGCCAGATTAGAAGTCGGTATTGCCCATCAGAAGTTTCTCAATACCTACGTCTAATATTACTGGATTAGATAAAGGTACGAGAAAAATATATATAACCTGTAAATGACCGAGATTGGGTTATTTCAGTCTCGGGCTAAGATTCCAACCTCGGCTAACCTCAGTTGTGATTATGTTTCAAAAGTTCATCCCAACTTATGCAATGTTAACATTATGATTTGAGATCAGTGGGTCATAAGGGTTCAGAAAAATATTGGTTCGGAGGTTTGCATGTGGGACCCTCCTAGCCCATGGCCTATTTGACCCACAAACTGATTATAATGATATATTAAATATATATTGCAAAGAACTTAGCTTAAGTTTGCCAAATATATTAACAAAATCTATTACCTGTAAGTGATCGAGATCGGGTTATTCTCAGTCACGGGTTTGGATATGTCGTTCTATTGTGGTCATTTTGATACCTCATCTGCTACTTCAGTTGAAAAAAGTCAATGTTATGACTATTTTTAAAGTGAATAGTCGGGCAAAGGAAACCAGTCTAAATGCGTTCTTTGGCCTTCCAAAAGTCATTGCATACCATAATGATGGTCAAGTTCTGCTTACGGTGTCCAGTTTTGACCATTGAAATTTTGGGGAAGCCCCGTGTAAATTTAGCACAGTTCTAAATATAAATTCGCCAAACTTTTGAAAACGAGGCTGTGTGGAAATGTCAACATGGACATGTGTTTCTCAGTCGTGTCGGTTTCGTTTCGTGTGATAAACCACTAATGCGGTATGTAAATTGTTGTTTTGAGATGATACATTTGATGCAAATGAAGTATTCTTACATTAATGACAATGCTTTGTAATCATTTTTCGATAAAAGCATCTTAACACATGGAAATCGACACAAATATTCGGCCGATGCAGAGATGGGCCAAGGGGCAATTATTGCAGCATAGGTATTTAGCACGCTGATAAGTCAAAGACCCACTATAGACTAATATATATCCATTGTGACGTTATTTTGTGAGTGCAATTCACGTTGTTTTCTCCCAAAATTATGGCGTTACACTCGCAAATACATGACGTCACAATCAATACCTACCCGCAAGGTCAGAAAATTCTGTAATATGCAAAAGACGGAATAGCTCTGTCAAATGACAATTTTATCATCATTATAACACAATATACCAGTGAATGTCATCTTGGGTATCTTCAATGTTTGGTTTGCTGTTGGAAAATTTACCACTGGTCCATCCGGCTCCACTGCCAATACAGTCCCTCTGAGACCATTGAATAATATTTTGCTGATATTCCTTAACAGAATCACAGGAGATCCCACTTTCAGCCAAAGGATCTTTGGTGCCATCAGTCGAGATAAAATGTCGGTTTTCACCAGTATCTTCTGCCAAATATTCTCCTACAACACCCCTTGCCTCAACCACACATTTACGGTTATAATTGTCAACAAGGTGAGTGGTAGCAAACAGTTTGATTGACTGCTGATCAGGCGATAAGGGCCTTTGCAGAGTTTTTATATACATTAATGTGTCATCCGATACTTCTCCAAACGAAACTTCCCATATACTACGGATGAGCTGTTGATCATTTTGCCTCACTATTTCGTTCAAATAAATCTTGTGGCATAATAGCTGCTCAAATAAGGGACTTTCAAAACAGTACTTCCCATCATCATTGTATAGCATGTTCGGTACAGGAGGCAACTGCACAAAATCCCCACACATAATCAACTGCATACCACCAAATTGTTTGGATGAATCCTTTATGGTGCAAACTTCAGCTAGCAGATTGAAAAGTCTCTCACTGAGCATAGACACTTCATCTATTATGAGGGTATCAGTGTTTTTAATTCGATGTAGTGCATCTTGGAATTTGGCATGGCTTTTTATAAGAGATATAACTTCCTGTGCCTTATAACGTCCATCCTGAATTCCTGACCATCGGTGTACTGTCATAGCACCAAGTTCTGGGGGAAAGTTAGTGCAGGCTATGCCTGTGGTGCATGTCAAATGCACGCATTTCCCAGATAGGCGAAGTGCCTTAACTATTTCGCACAAAAGAAATGATTTTCCGGTCCCTGCAGGTCCACCAAGAAACAGGTTGTGTCCCTCATTGACAATATCGAGTGCCTCACGTTGTTTTGAAGTTAAATTCATTTTGTTTATGGTGACCTACAATGGTAATGATTTTCAATTTAAAACACATGTAGAGTAGTCTCTATATATGTGTGTGTACCAACATGTGCTTTAATTAGAAAATTAAATGAGACTTACCTGGAAGTTGAAATTTGATTGTAATTCTGTCTTCATTCTGGTTAGTACAAGGGATCACGGGAGATGCGTGCGCAGCTTCATTATTCATTCTTCAAAGCCAGTGAATGAACGCTTGATACTAGGGATCACACAAACTAATAGAAAATTCACTAGGTACCGCAAAACCAACAAGTAACCCATGACAACTTACAAAAAGTTGAAGGGTGGGAAAATAAAAATAGGGAGGGCCCGTGATCCCTTGTACTAACCAGAATGAAGACAGAATTACAATCAAATTTCAACTTCCAGGTAAGTCTCATTTAATTTTCTAATTCTGTCTTCATTCAGTTAGTACCGGAACCACGGGAGACATTCAAAGACAGCGTTCATTCATGAAACAAAACACAAAAAGGTGATAAAGTCAAATGTTGTATTAAACATATAAACTCAAATGTACATAGTATCAACCAACAGTAAAACAGGAATATCTACTAAGGTCTGAACTAGCCAGCTAACAAATTCAGATACCAAACAATACTCTAAGATAACTAAAAATCGAAACCAAGTTGTTGATAGACTAAACTCTAAAGTTAATCATCTCTGGTCAGTTACATCTTATACACACCTTATATAAAGTCTATCATAAAATATTCAAGAGGTAATGAAAACAAAACGAAATTAAGTTCACTTGCAACTAAACGTAGTGTTGTAAATATTAATATTGCACCATATGACACTGCAATAAATACTAACACTTAACAAAAACAGTCAATTAATAATGTGTCTATGACACCTCATAAAAGGTGAAATATTGAGTCACTCCAAACGTACAACATAACTAGGTATATCCATGGAATGTACTAAAATTGTCAAGACACGATCACAATACTGTTAGGTAAAGATGTCCCAAGTAAACACATGTACAACTGTCATAAGTAACACAAATTAAGAATTTTCAGAAATTTTGTAGGTTTGTTCAAGCAATGGTTTATTATAAAACACTCCAAATGTGGATTTGTTACTCCATCCGGCTGTTTGCAAAATAGTGTTAATAGGCACTGCTGTCCTTTGAGCTGCTGATGTTGAGGCAGCTCTAGTACTATGCGGGGTAAAAATGTTCATGTCTATTCCTGCCATGGTCAGTACCATTTTGACCCACCGAGAGACTGTAGAACGTGTAACCGGGGTATACGGTTTTTGATAACTGATCAACAGTTGGGTAGTCTCTTTCCGCAACTGCAACTGCTCTGTCTCCTCTAAATAGCGATTGAGAGTCCGCACAACACAAATATCAGGCTTAGAAAAAGCTTGAAGTAAAATTTCCTGCTGATGATGGCCGGGCCTTGTGTGTTTAAGTTTATCCCCAAACCGTAGTTTGACAGAATCTGTAGTTGTTGTAATATTCCTTACATCCATCAGATGTAAAGATTGGGCCCGTTGCCCTGTTAACAAGGCCAATAACACAGTCACTTTCAGCGTGAGGTTTTTAAGACCAGAACAGTCCATGTTTTCTAAATAGGTCAAAACCTGTTGTGGGTCCCAGGTAACAGTGTTACGCGGTAACGCTGGCCGCAGTTGAAACACACCCCGTAAAAATCTTTTCACTAAAGGATGGTGTCCACATGGTTTATTGTCAATATCGAGGAAAGACGATAAAGCTGATCGAGCAGTATTCAGTGCGCTGTAGCCGATACCTCCGTGGAATAGAACTGTCAAAAAATCCAAGATGTCCTTCACAGATGGTGACATGGGATCACATGACCTCTCGATTGAATACTTATACCACTTTTGAATATATGTGTTGTATTGTTTGTAGGTTCCAGCTCGCCATGAGGACAACAAGATTGATTCAGTCTCTTTAGAAAGGCTCCATTTTTGGATGGCTGTCCGGAAACCTTGCATCCCAGCAACGTCATTTTTGTTGGTATCTTTTTCTGCTGATGGGGGTGCGTTAGAGTCTTCTTGCTGCAAGGAAGAATAAAAACACAGTCTATAAGACACTGAACAATTTGGGTGAACCAAGCTTGAGTGGTCCAATACGGGGCAATAATAATTGCTTCCGACTTATCGATTCGGATTTTTTGCAATATTTTTCCGTATAAAGAAAATGGTGGGAAAATATATACAAATGTATTCCATGGTATGGTAAAGGCATCTACAGCAATGGCATATGGATCAGGTCGCCAAGAAACATATTTTGTTAATTGGTTATTTAGGCGACTTGCAAATAAATCTACTTCCGGTGTTCCAAAATGTTGAGTAACCATGTGAAACAGATTGGAATCTAGTTTCCATTCAGTGTTTTCATGTTCAAGTCTACTTTCAAAGTCAGCATCACAGTTATTTCTACCTGCTATATGTGTGCTGCTGATAACCATAAGTTATTATCCAGACACCAATCCCATATCTGCCCTGCTAATGCGTTACATGTTGATGTTTTACCACCCATATGTAATATATAAGCAATTTATCATTTCTCTCATGTAATATATAAGCAATTTATCATTTCTCTCATTTCTACATAATGCTAGACAGGAAAACCAAGCAGCCCGAAGTTCTAGCACATTTATGTGCTCATCAGTTTCAGCTTCTGACCATCTTCCCCCCGCGGATTTTACAATTTTTCCATCTTCATCATACCGTATACCTCCCCAACCTTTCTTGGAGGCATCAGAGGTAAGAACAATGGAAGGGGGGTTGATGCGAGATCTTGGCATATGCCCTATCAATGTTATTGATCCACCAGGGTAGATCAGTTTTACTCTCGTGTGAGAGTGTACAATGGGCTGAAATTTCCTTTTGACCTCTTCAGAGCCTGAATCTTTTCATTTTCAAGTCATCTATAATGAGGACCATACTGTACACCAGGGAAGGATGATACTAAAACCCCAATACATTGTGCCAATGCTTCTATTGTAGGCAAAGCTGTATTTAAAAGCAAAGCACAGATGTCTTTAACTTTCTCACGTTTTCTCTGTGGGAGACATATTGTCATATCTACAGAATTCAACACAAACCCCAGATATTCGATCTGTTGAACAGGCTCAAATACAGACTTTATTGGGTGAATCATAAACCCACAGTCTGTTGATAAAGACACTGTATCTATCACATTCCGTTGCCATTCCTCCTTGGTGTCCCCCACTAAAAGGGAATTATCAATATACGATGTGTTACTATGGTCAAGTTTACGTAACAGTGAGAAAAAAGGTTTAGTAATTTTAGTAAACATGCGGGGAGCTGAAGCAAGCCCATTAGGCATTGCTGTATATTGATATGTTTTCCCCTCAAACATAAATCGCAGATACTTTTGATGTTGATGATGAATTGGCACTGTGTAATAAACATCTTTCCAATCTATTGATGCCATATAACAGTCTGGGGTAATTCAATTTATTGCAGTTTTCAATGTATCCATCTTAAAATGGCGGTAAACTACTGTTTCATTGACCTCTTTTAAATTCAATATCATTCTGAAAGACCCATCCTTTTTTGGGCGAATGAAAATGTTTGAAAGTATCTGATCTCCTGAAGGTTCAACCTCCACCAATACATGTTTTATCAACAACTTGTTAATTTCTTCAGAAATTTCTCTTTATCATTAAATTCGTATTGTACATTGCCAAATGACAAGCGGTTACAAGGTTCTGCAATAAATTCAATTGTGACCCCTTGAATAGCCTCTAACAAATCAAAATCACTTTTCAGGGTTTTCCAAATAGAAAACTTGTTCTTAATGTTACCTGCTACAAACTGTCCTACTTGCTTGTGCAAAAAAGGAACTGTTTTTGTGTGAAAAGTATTCCAACAATTTTCAAGATCAGTACTTACCTCAGTAAGGACAGGAGTACTGCTAGGCAAGTCTATTTTCTCTCCTGCCCCTTCTTGGAGTTTTTTGGCTTGTTTTTGTGGAAATGTGACTGGCCACCATTACCCTGTTTACGGTAGTTACCGCCACTTGATCCACGATGATTGAAATACGGCCTGTCATAAGGTTTGTTGTTATACGGCCTCCAACCAGCTTTCCCTTTGTTAGAGTAACGGGAAGCACCCTTAATATTACTATAGGCGAATTTAGACACGCTATGTGATAGTTTGTTTGTTTCACTAATATCACGCACCGCTTGTGAAAGTTCGTTGCGAAACAATTCTGTGGTGACCAGATTACTCACAGAACACAAGTTTGCGAAATGTTTGTTGAGATCCGGTTTGATAAGTTCTCGTCGACGTTGACTAAACAACTGAGAAGCGTTAGCTACTAGAAGAAATCCATCGAGGATTAATTTCAACAGTTCGTCAATCTCAGCTCGAGAGCTACTTTCAGTTTTCCGCATTTCCGTTAAGCGCTCCAGTGCACGTGCAAGGGGAGTTAACCCCGACACAAGTCGCTTCTGCATTTGTTGAAAACTAACATCCCGCTGCTTGATGTGTTGATTCAAGCTTCTGTATATGGTGCTGTTACATCTTGGCGCCACTATCATTTTAATATTTGCGGGCCGAGGATAGTCCGACATTTTCGCCTTGATTTTATCCACCGACATGCGTTTGCTAAGCATGTCCGTAATCAAATTCGCCAGTTTGTCGTTTTTAATTTCTGGCCCAGTCGGTTCATCTGCTGTGATTTCTTTGGCCGTTTTGGTCAAATAATCGGGTAGATCGTCATTTGACGAGTTTTCGGCAGATCCTGCTTTATCAGTAGCTGATGAAGTTTGAATGACATCATTTCGTAAAATTTCATCTATTTTGTCACACACATCCATGTCAGACTCGTCATCACTAACCTGATCATGATACTCTTGAGAATCATGTCCGCCATTATCAAAGGGTAACATCTGGAAAATGCGCATTTGTTGCTGCATCAGATTTTGCATGTTCCCCATGAACATTGCCATTGTAGTTGACAAGTCATTGTTGATTTGTGCAGACTCGGCTTCCGGAGACGCCCGATCGCTAGCACTTTTGTCCTGACTCTCACAATCTTGTGGATCGACCTCCATTGTCTTAGTCAACGTGGGTTCACTTTCTAGTGTAGATTTGGTCATAGACTTAACTGTAGCCGAGTTACTGGGTACAGCTTTAGATTTGGAGAGTTTTTCTGACTTTCTAGAGCTTTTCTCTGAAGGTCTGGGCTCCATATTATTCAGAATTTCGCCAACGAAATCGAATTCTTTCACTATCTTCTGTGAACCCAAGATGGCGGCCATAAGCCCCGCCAAACAGACAAAGGAAGACCAGCCCCTCGGGGCAAAGTCCTGGGAATAATTACGCCTCTATGGGTACGCTCCCGAAAAAATTGATAGCAAACGATGTAAAACACGTTAGCGTATCAAATGACAAAAGTAAGGAACAATTAACTCGTGAAATTGTACCTAAAAACGAAGAATAATCTGAGCTAAACTAAGTTCATCAGATTTTCTGAAGTCTTAAGCACGCTATGAATAATGAAGCTGCGCACGCATCTCCCGTGGTTCCGGCACTAACTGAATGAAGACAGAATTCATATGCATTGGTTGTAAATTAATGCAATAAATTGTATGAAAACAAAGTTCACACTTTACAAATTAGAGACAGAGACATGTTGTGTTATTTACGTCCCTGATAGAGAGAATATATCGGGTTTAACATGCATTTTGTTTGCTTAGTACGGTACATAATTATATTTCCCCTGTTGTCAATGACTGTACTACTGCACTGTTATACCAACAAAATACCTCTATTAATCCTTTATATTGTGGTGATCTTTTTTAATTTGCTGTACTGTTTCAATATACTGCCTTTTGATAAACGACTTACGCTTTTGTGAAACCAACTCCAATCATCATATCGGATTTATCGTCTCAAGAATCAGACGGGCAAAATTTTCTTCCTCGCTTTGTTTACAAAATAAATCCTTTTGCAACTCCTCGTGTCATATCAGCGAAACAGTGGAAAGGCGCCGAAAAGTTCCGAATGGCAGAGTTAAAAACAACCGACCAATGAGATTAGGTTTAACATAACTTCAAGATAGTGACAAGATGGCCGTCAAGTTGACCCGGATAGGCATCAGAGCTGAAAAACGACATAAGGACCACGAGAGGGGGATTTGATCGAACTGTCAAACAAGTAAATAGGTTGTTTTCACCTAATATTTGTTTATGCCAAAGCCTGTTATTGTAGGCTGCCGAGTTTTCAGTGTAGCGAATAGACATTTTCGTTTGCAAAAATGTTCTCGATCGTGTCCGACTAACGGAAATTCGTCAGTTTTTCAAGTTTCGAGGCTGTTTGTTAAAAAAGTAGTTAAGTTCAGTAGGATTTCTTGTTATCATCGTGAAGTGTAACATCTTAACTTTGAATTAAGACCAAAGCCGTTGAAATATCTGGTCTGGATATTTTTTTTACAACACTTTGAACTAAATTACCCAATTTTGCGTCACGGAGGAGTTCCTTACCTTTCTCTATATATTAGTCTATAGAGGGTCTTTGACTTATCAGCGTGCTAAATACCTATGATTGCAGCATCGCATTCGTCGTATTTTACATCAACCGAATCATGAAGGTTAAATACAAATAATCGTAACATAATTTCCCATTTAAAACCACACGAAAACGTTCCATACAACGTCCATGCATGTAGCTGTCAAAGATGTGAAAATAAATTAGCTCATACATAGATATTTTACAAGTACAATATATGTGTTCAATTATTCGTGTAGTTTTTTGCAGAGATTTAATTAAATTATCTATGTCTCTGGGTTTTTTTTGTAAACAATATTTGAGTTCTGGAGAGAGATGACATGAATGTCCCAGCTGGAAGGAAAGAAACTTTTATGATGTATATGTATTGTACAATGTATATATGTAAACGTACATTCCATGTAGCTGCTATAGAATTACAACTAGGAAATTATCTCAAACATTGATAATATTTAATTCTTCACATTTATGTAGGCCTATGCTGTGAAAATTAACACATCATATATATTTCCAGAAAACATATAGGCCTACATGTATGTTACTTTCCTTTTCTGTTGTTTCCCGTTCTTTTTTGTGCTATGGAGAAAAAGATGATTGAGTTGGAAGAAAAGTAATTAATTCAGAGAAAGGTGTACCACAGTACTTTGTCTGTAGCCGAGGGGTTCTATACTGTTTTAATAGTCCAGTAATTAATAATTAAATTGAAAATTTCAAAATTAAGATGAAATTGTAAATTCCATTTTTGAATGAAGTGGTTCCCCTCCTTTGAGAGTACAGTGTGTATACCCTTTTTGCTTTTTGGTTTTTAGGAATAATACCTGAATAGGAACCTGAAATGACATGACAATCAATCAGGTATGTGTGTGTTGGGGGGGGGGGGTGGGGTTGGGGGGGGGGGGGGGGGCTAAAAGACAGAAGAATCGTGAGGTTGGGAAGTTTGTAACTTGGGTGGGGGTTGAAATATAGAAGAAATAGCTACAGATAACTGGAAGTGGTAGGGTGCTTTATCATTGATCTGGTCATTGCATATTTGGGGTTTACATGGCTTTTTTTTGGTTATTTAGTCTCATTGATTTTGGAGCAACTTTGAATCCATATGGTACTGTATATCTGTCTTTTTTCCATGTGTAGCTATTTCTTCTGTATTCCCCCCCCCCCCCCCCCCCCCCCGCCCAAGTTACAACTTCCCAATAGGTACCACTTTTTTGTTTAGAACTCAAATCAAAGACAGATGTACATAGTACTACATACTACATTTCAGTCTATGTGTTTGTAATCACTGTTACTACAGTATTAATACATGGTCTATGTACAAGTTACACATAGACAATAAATGTGAAATTTGGTTCAGACAAAAAGATTTGTAACATTTCAGATAACTTGCTAGTTTTATGGTTTTATTTATATGTTGAGTCTACTCTCTTGTAAAGTAGAATTTAGAAATCCTAAGACAATGGTATCTATATTGCTATATGTAAAAAAAAATCCTTATATTTTAAAAGTAATTGAAAAGCTATCTCACAAGCCCTGACAAACAAATGGGCAGGAATATGGATGCAAGAATTATAATCACTGGATCTAGAGGACTAATATAAACAAATATTTCTACAAAGTTAAACAATGAAAAAGTATTGCATCATAATTTTATTTAATGATTGCAGTTGAAAGGAACATTTAATAAATTAATACTGTTTAAATGTTCTGTTCATGATCTTCTAGGTCCATATTGGTAAAGTTTACTTTCAAGAGCACTCAAATCAACATTCTTCAGTCTTCATATGATGCTAATTGTATGTATATGTATACATACACTTGTATACAGGTCCAAGGGATGAACTTTCTGTATTCATGTCACTATGCATGCATGGTGCCTGAAAAAAAAGAACCAACAATTTTTTATATCTGTTGAATATGACAAAAATTGAAATGATCAATTTCAAATATATATAAATGAATAAATGTAGGTTCATTCTACAGGTTTTTTTTTATTTTAGAGAAAACATTTTATAAGTTGTGAATTTTTTATTTTAGAGAAAACATTTTATAAGTTGTGAACTGATGCATTAAATAGAATCAAATATTGTTTCAAAAAAGATACAAAATTCATTATCTACAGTTCCAACAAAAATTCAGAATAATTATAAATGATACATGGCTGCAGTACATTTTCTGTAAGTTTGTTATATACACATGAACCAGGTACAGTTGTAATAAATATACAAACACTATTTATTATTATGACCAGAAATAATACTGTATGTGTCCTCCAAATATATCTAAAGAACAAGCTAAAACCTACATGTACATATGTATATGTGTATATCAGAACATATACAATACAATTTTACCAATTAACCTACAATGTAAATCCTACATACAATGTATGTGTATAACACTACCAGAAACATATACAGAACAATAATTTACAAATTAAAAATCTATAAATATATACATCAGAACTGTATGAATTGACCGGTAGCTTAATATTATAGATTAATTGAAACAAATCTTAGCTTGATAATGCACTAGCGGTTACATTATAACTGTACATGCATCACAACGGTACATTTTATAAATATACAGGGCATTACCCCTAAAGAGGCCCCACGAAAGAACCGCTATTTACCCCAGGGTTACGTTTTACGCGATTGGGGAACAGGTAAGAAACAGGTGACCATGTGTGACCACTCATTCATGAAAAAATACTGCTAGGGACTATTTACATAATGATCAAAATACGAAGACTCACTCACTATCAGCTGAGCAGGGAGTACCAGGTAGTAGGCCTAGGTACGTACAGTAGCGGTCCGGAGCCGCGTGCTCGTTTGAACTGTTCTCTTCACTATATATACCAGATTTCTGTCTATTTTAAGCAAAGCTTCTTGACCACCTAAATCTATAGTCTGTACATAATCATAATTATATTTGCGCAAAACTCAAAAACTTGAACTAATGAAATATTGAGCACATCCAGTTCTATACCTTATATACAATATATACACTATATGTCCATTGTTTTAGCCTGCTTATAGTAATGTCTTCAATAACAGCTAGGGTAAAACTTAATGTCACAGTTCTTCCAATACGTGTTTATGAGGGTCTTGAATCTGTTCACCGACTCGGCATTCACAATTTCCGAAGGTAGGGAGTTCCAGTCGTTGATCACTCTTATTGCAAATGAATGTTTCCGAATGTTAAGTCTCGTATGAGGTTTCAGTAATCTTTTGTTGTGTCCCCTTGTTCTGTAATGGTCTTGTTTGGTCAGCATGCTTCGGCCTCTATCACTGGTTATGTCAATTTCATTAATAATTCTGAAAACTTCAGCTCTTTTACATCTGTACTCTAGAGATGGTAATCCAAGTTAACCGGTTTGAATAGGTTAAGTCGGAAAGTCCTTTTACTAGTTTGGTGGCCCGACGTTGCACATTTTCTAGTTGCTGAATATCCTTAAGTAGCAGTGGACTCCAAACTGTAGTAGCATATTCTAACTGTGGCCGAATGAGAGATTTATATAATGGCAGAAACATGTCTTTTTCGAGTGGACCAAACGTTCTCCTAATCATCCCCAGAAGTCGATTTGCTTTCTTGACACAAGTTGATACGTGTATGCTGAATTTGAGAGTTGGATCAAATATCACACCTAAATCCTTTTCTTCGCGTGTAATACTTAATATACTTTGTCCGTTGTTCCCCAACATACTGTACTCGGTTTCTATGTTGTTATTTCCAAAATGCATAACTTTACATTTGTCAGCATTAAATTTCAATTGCCATTTCTGTGACCAGTCGTCCAATTTATTGAGGTCTCTTTGTATTTTTTCCGAATCGTCGATGTTATTGGCTGTCCCATACACTTTGGTATCATCCGCGAAAAGTTTTGTTATGGAATGTGTTGTTTCTGGAAGGTCATTAATAAACATCAAAAATAAAACAGGTCCGAGCACACTACCTTGGGGTACTCCGCTTATAACCGGGATCCAGGATGATGTTGTTCCGTTTAAAACAACCCGTTGTTTTCTATCTGATAGAAACGCCTTTATTCACGCGGTCATTTTACCATTAATCCCCAGAGCTTTAATTTTTGACAGCAGACGTTTGTGTGGAACAGTGTCAAATGCTTTTTGAAAGTCTAAATATACAATGTCCACATTGTTGCCTTCATCTAG
This sequence comes from Argopecten irradians, assembly GCF_041381155.1. Classification (NCBI taxonomy): domain Eukaryota; kingdom Metazoa; phylum Mollusca; class Bivalvia; order Pectinida; family Pectinidae; genus Argopecten; species Argopecten irradians. The sequence goes on from NW_027187805.1 coordinate 31,892, forward strand.
TTCCCTTGTGATGTCATCTAGAACTTCAAGTAGTTGCAATGATGTAGATTTTTTTGATCGAAAACCGAACTGTTCTTCACATAGAAGTTTATTATTTTCCAAAAAGTCCATAATATGATTTCGGCAAATTGATTCCAAAATTTTTACGACAATACTGGTTAAACTCACGGGTCTGTAATTTTGGGCTTTCTGTTTGTTTCCTTTTTTGAAGATTGGTGTTACGTTTGCTTCTTTCCATACCTTTGGTAATACGCTTTCTCTGAGAGATTTATCAAATATAATTGCCAGTGGTTCACTGATTACAGATCGTAGCTCATAAAGTATCTTAGGATGAAGCTTGTCAGGTCCAGGGGATTTAGCGACATTTAATTCTCCGAGTTTCTTTTCGACCTGGTCTATTGTTATCTCCAGGTTACCGAGTTCCATGTTGGTTCTTGCTTCGAACTCCGGTATATTGTTGTTGTCCTCTATTGTAAATACACTGCTAAAGAACTGATTAAGTACTGTTGTTTTCTCTTCGTCTGTTGTCACAATATCGCCGTTTTCATCTTCTAGATTTGGAATCACTGATTTGGTTTTTGTTTTACTTTGGATGTATTTCCAGAAACTTTTAGGATTTTCCTTAAATTCGGTTACTATTTTATTTTCATATTCCTCGACTGAGCTTCTTTGCTGTTTTGATGCTTCGTTTCTGGCAATTCTATATGTTTCGTAGTTTTCTGGTGTTTGATTGTGTTTATATTGATACCAAGTCTTTCGTTTGATTTTTAAAGCATTGATGGTGGTCTCTTTCATCCAAGGTTTCCTCACCCTCCGATCCGACGGTCTTACTTTGCACACTGGTATATGTTGATCAATTGCCTTGAAGAGTTTATCGACAAAGTAATCCCAAGCATCGCATGTGTTCAAACCTTGAAGTTCATGCTCCCATCGAATTGAACTTAGTTCTTCGTTCATGGTATCGTAGTTTCCTCTATAGTAGCAATATCTTATTAAATCGGTTTGCGGTGTTGACGTTACTGTATAAACATTTAGTCTAAATACTATCACAGCGTGATCACTTTTACCTAGAGGAGTTCCAACATTGAGATCTTGTATCATATGTTCTTCATTTGTAAATACCAAATCTAGAGTAGATGGATTCTGTCCATGTCTGTGTCGAGTAGCCTCAAGAATATGTTGAAATAAAAAGTTTCTTTCTTAATGCACTCTAAAAAATCATAAGCTAAAGAACCAATTGTTTCGGTTGTACTTTCCAGTTCCCAGTTGATATTTTTGATATTAAAATCCCCAAGAATAAGTAAATGGCTGGAATAGTCCATAAGAGAATTGATAAGAAGGATGAGTTTGTCCGAGTTTTCCCTGGGGCTATTTGGACTCCTATAAATACAACCGACAACTAGGGTGTCATTGCCTTTCAAATTTATATTGCACCAGATCATTTCCGAAAAATCCAATTCCATAATTTCTTCATTCACTTCGGCTTTAAGTTGTTGGTCGATGTACAAGACCACACCTCGTCCTTTCTCCAAATCGTTTGTAAACAAATCATATCCAGGAATTTCAAGCTCAATTTTATCAATATCTCTAGCGTTGTTTTTTGGCAAAATTTCGGTTAGGGCTATGATTGACGGTGCTTCCTGTTGAATTATCAGTTGAAGCTCGTTCCTTTTATTCATGAGGCTATCAACATTACTATATATTACTTTAATGTCGCTGTTCGTGTTCGTCCTAACTGTCGTATAGACACTGTGCTCGTTAAAACTGGTTTCCTATTTAGAATAGATGATGGACAGTTCTTCGTCACTAGAATCATCAACCTCAATGTCGTCTGTTAATGGGTGAATAACAGAAAAATTGATGCTATCCACTAATGTCGACTCATCGTAGTTGTTGTAACGTCCGTGTGACAGCGATGTTGTGTTCAATAAAGGCTGCGAACCTGGGCGGTGAATGGTGCTTATGTTGTTTTGTGTGTTTGTGGCAGGAGCAAGATTTCCCACTGCCCCAGGCCCAAGTGCTAAGCTGGAGCAATCTCCTCGCTTCGCAAAAGGGTCAGGGGTAAGTAGTGGTGTCACTTTCTCCTCGTTCACTCCTGTTCGTGTTTGGCGACCGATTTGAGATGTTTTATCAGCCTGTTTCACCTTTACCAATTTCCTGCCGTCACCCATGACTTTTACAATCTGACCAGCGCGAATCTTCACATTCTCTCCCGCATCTCTACGTTGTTTCAGTTCGTCACGTAATTTCCTGTTGTTATTTCGTTGCTCAGGTGTTAGGTCTCGAGTGATAACAACCCTACGTAGACATTCGTTGCGGATGTTTTTTATATTCATGATTTTGTCAAGTATAACTTTCCTGATTCTGCTGTTTTCAAACACAAGTTTAACTGGTCTTGCTTTTTCCTTGGTGTACGTTCCTATCCTAATAATTTGTTTAACGTTAAATTCCGTTATCTCTAGTTCTCTAGCTATACAACAAAGGAGATGTAGGTCCTCTTTCCGTCTTGCTTCCCCGGTTGAAGCTTTTGATTCCGGCAAATTAAACACCATTAAATTGAGCTCTCTTCGCTTTTGATCATTTGCTTCTTTTAACCGTTCATTGACTATTGCTCCAATATCTTTTCTTAGGTTGTCAATCACTTCTCCTTTCAATCCCTCTACAGTTGTTTTCACTTTTTCTGGAATATCAATTTCCAATTGTTCGAGTTTGTTTTCCACCTTCGACAATCTTTCCTCTGTGCAGGATTCTATCTTTTTGACAGCTTGTTCGATTGCTGACAGTTTGGGGAAGTTTTGTTTACATACTTTGCAGACCCACATGATGTCTGAATTGTCTTCCATCATTGCGTTGTACAGTGGAGTTGAAACTTTACTACATGGTAAACAGTACAACAAATTACAAACATCACATTCGATTGCTTTATCATTTCTCTTGAGTTTTATGTCACAAACAGGACAGATGGCTGTTCCGTCACTGTCCATTCTGGACCTTTTTCTGGACGCCATGATGTATTATCTCAAGAAACACTCTCTTTTCCAGACTGACAATCCTACACGTCTTGCCCAATACCTACTCAGTAATTTTCCAGGATGTACACCGTCATCGAGATATCCTAGGCATATTCTTTTCATCCGGATTCTCATTATCTTTCTTTGTTCTGTGTTTTATCAGGTCCATACAGAATTTAGGTGAACTCACTGAGCGTCTTTCGTTGATTTGACAGATCAGCTCATTGAGATGTTTTATCCTTGATAAGAGTTACTCTTTGTTCGTTTTCAAACACTTCCGAATTGTTGTGCCCTTTGACAGAGTTCCACTAGACAATTGAATAGAATGGACACTCCAATATCACAATCTTCATATGTTCTTTGTACCTACTCTCAAGTACGTTTAGTCTTTCATATTGATCACGCACGTTTTCTGGTGTTGTGTTGCTAATCTCTATAATTTTTCTGCGTTTTCTTGTAAGGTCACATGTTCCTGTCCAAATTACAAGCAGAATATCAGTATATTGCCTGACAAAGAATTCCACATTTTCCAATATGTAGTTGATTGCCTGCAATGTTTTTCTTCCTCCGATACATGACCATTTGATCTCACGCTTTAGGATATTGTCTGCATTGTCACGTAATCTAACACCTTTGCTGTCAGACACGAATATAAGTTTCCTTGAGTGGTTTGTTAAGTCATCTTTGATAACATTTCTTAAAAGATACTTGTTGATCCTTGAAGAATTCATTAGAAAAATATATCCAACTGTCCAGACTTGCTTATCACTGATACCGGAATAGCTGCAGTCCACTATCAGTCTATAGCTGTTACACGTACACACTGTTGGTGAAATCAACTCACGCTTACGTATACGGCGTCATTCAGGGTACACACTATACAGGTATATGTACCGTTAAATGATATACGTGAGCAGATAGACTTCAATACATACTTCCACATATGATTCGAAACACATGCCAATTTCTGCCTTTTTTAGAAGGTCAATAATGTAGATTACAGAATCCAAAACTTATTGTAGTTTGTTGCAGAATGGCACATCGCGGCGTACGTCATGTGTACCGTTGTAAAGAAACAATAACAAGTTGTATTAACACTCTCCATGCGTCGTAATGTTAACCGAGTCATTTGTTGGGATTGTCGCTGCTCCATTGCCTTTCCTTTCGCATTTTAGGTGAGTCAGTTGGTTGTTTTGGCGGAAACCTTTTGGTTCAGAACTACGGTAGCCATGTTTTTGTTTACTACAGAGAGTGGTGGATGTTGCGCATGCGTTAAGATTGAACTGCACAGATAGCCGGTCGGGAGGACGCATTAGGATTCCCATATTAAATATTAATTTCTTCGCATACAGAGCGATTTTGATGGGAGATTTTATTTTTCTATTTCATAAGAAATTATACTGGATATATTAACACCATTTTACCGATTTTAGCCCTTCTTTGCCCGACTATTCGCTTTAACATTTTGACTTGTGATCAGTGGGTCATAAGGGTTCAGAAAATTATTGGTTCGGAGATTTGGGGGGGGGGGGGGGGTTGCATGTGGGATCCTCCTAGCCCATGGCCTAAAAAGCATGAAAAATAAATCTTGCAATTTGGTTAGATGGGTATTAAAATACATGTAGTTAATTCACACATTTTTAAAAAATACAATATTTTTTTATTCATAACCATTGTGATAATACAAGAAATCTGGGAAAATACTGATTGTAAGACTTGCTATGAGAAGTAAAAAAAAACATAATCTAGTGTTCACCAAACTAAAGGATTGCTTAAAAATTACTATTTTTCAAAACTTTGGGTATAACTTGCGATAAGGACAGCGTACAGTACTAACCTACATGTATCACAATCTAACTTTTGATGGCGTTCCCATTCATGGGCGGAGTACAGAGTAGGGCGGGGTCAGGTTGGACTAGGGTTGAATCCTGATAGGATATCTGAGGGCTACAAGAAAAAGGATATCACATCTTAATTAATACAGATAATTTGTGTTCATGCTCAATAACACATTGGCATTAAATACTTACATTTTTTAAAATTCATAAGAAAAACTTGACCTTATCATTAGTTAGTTAACAACACATTCTTATAACGAGCTTGTGAAGATTGACTAGAAATGAGTTAGACTACTAGTCGTTGAATGTCAGACACCTTAACCGCTAAGCCACAAAGGCGGGGCACTTAAGTCTAGTGGTAGTATACGGTCATCTGAGTACTTTGGCAACAGTTGAATAAAAAGTTAATAGGATATGGTACCATGGTGGCCATCTTTGATTTGGGAGCAACCTGAAATATAACAATTCATTTAGGCAAGTTCCAGCCAAATCGCACTGGTCGAACTTAAGATTGTGGATCGACTCGAAAAATAAAAATACTTTGTTAGGACCATGTCAGGATAATTTCTGGCAAATCGCAAATTTAGAACTTGAGGAAAAGTTCATCAAAATGTGTTTTCAAGATGGTGGCTATGACGGCCATCTTGGATTTGTGATAGACCCGAAAAATAACAACACTTAGTCAGGACTATGACATGATCATTTAAAGCAAGTTGCAGCTTAATCAAGTGCACTGTTAGAGCTGGAGATGAAGTTCAAAATGTTAAAAAAAAAAACAATGGCGGGTGATGACCGACGAAAAATGATGACTATAGATCATCCTTCAAACAGGATTCATGGATGGCAACACTAACAGGTTTTTATGATTTACGCAAATGTCATTTAATCGCAAAAATAACCTTACACGTATTATTAGATAATGAATGAATAAGCTGGTGGGACTATGTAAGTGATGATTCTCAGTGGTAATATTTTGTAAGCAGTCTGAATAGGAAATGACCTGGCCCGATAGCAAACGATGTCGATGGGTTCCACCTTTTGATATAGCAGTACGCTCTGGCCCTAAACCAGACATCTACCTATCATCATGTGAAAATCTAAATTTTAATTTCGTTTTATTCGACGGTTTAGCAAAGTTATACATCAGATAAATCAGTGCAAAAGTGTTTAAAAGAAATACATTGTAATATGTTTTGGAAATGCAATCAAAATAACTACGTACCAGATGCATGTTCAATCGTAAAATGAATTATGCCTAATTAACAGAAAATCGGCGGAATAAAGTGTGGTTGCTTACAATCGCAGCCCATTTTTGTTACGGTTTTCGGCTGTGTCGTTATCGAGAAAATACTAGTAAAATCGTCAAAATTGATAAAATATCTAACAATAAGTTTATTGTGTAATTTAAATATTATGCATGCACGAAAATTGTTCGTAGACTGTAAAAACGATCTTCTGAAAGACTACTAACTTACTGGAGAAGAGAACACATTCGCTCTAAGAAGGACGTCTTTCACGGAGCCCCACAGCCAATTGAAAAAAAGAACAAGGAACAGTTTAAACCCCCAACACCAAGTAACTGTATATCACCGCTTCTGTTATTTACATCATGTGCTTTTATACGAAAATACATCATGTTATAAGTCCCTCGTTAATAGCTGGTACTGTCCAACCCGGCCCTGTGTAGACTACCATTGCCGCCATCTTGAACCATTGTAAACAATCATCACATTGACTCAACATTAAGATCGAACTTGTCAATATCTATAGTGGTGACTGCCATATTCACACTAGTGCTACTATGTAGGTACTACCAATACGAAGTACCGAACTACCAACAATTATGTGTGAATTTTATGTTCTCGAAATTACGATACGCAACGCACGTTTCCACCGAAATGCGTACTTCCTGCCACCGAAAAACACACATGTTACTTTAATAAAGAAAATGTTTGTGTTATTGAGGGTTCGGTTCGTTGGTAATGAGTATAAATTGCAGGACACAAAACGAAGAATTCAAGTGGAATTTGCTTTTCTCTTGTATTGTATTTCTTTCTCATATATCAAACATATGTGGCACATTACATAGAAATAAAATGAAAGTTCACTCGTATTGGTAATCCAACGTAGACACTGAATTAGTTGTCCGTAGATGGCGATCCACCTTATAAAAGTTCAGAATTTGAATAATGTTCACACACACAGTTCACTATCTGGTAATCCAAGAAATATCCGTAGTGACCGCCTTGAAGTTGGGGTTCCAACTGATGTTCATAAATCAGGCATGGGTTATTATAATAAAATGACCATTGTCCAATAGGTAAACCCGGATGTAATCAAGATTAATAGCATAAAGATATTATCACAATTAAACGACTTGACAATATATCGACAGTTTGATATGAAATATATCTACTTAGCTTATCAATGACACCATTGCCTCAAGGAAGGTTATAAACACTTTGACATGTGAATACTATATGTAATTGGTGGTCACTCCACAAAAATAAGACCACAATGCCTTAGGGTAGATTTTAAACTTGTCAACACATCTATAAGTAAATTATACAATTATTAACAACAAAGAACATCCCAAATTTCTCTATGACAACTTCCTTCTCGCTCAGGAAGACTCTGTCCCAGAGTCTAAAATATTTGTCAAACAAGTCAGTGTTGATAATCTAAATACACCTAGGCTTTTCTCAACTTATAACGTTCATTCAATAGATTTCCCATCAAATTAATACACATGTAATAAAAGTGGATACTGTTGTTTTCAAGAGACTGTCATTGAATTTCATTTACCTCTTCAAATATAGAAGTAAAATTAGCTTAAGCATGGGTTAAGCAAAACCGCTAAAAATTTAATAGTAACCGAATTGGTTTCCAAAATTTCCTCGTCTTCGATTTGGCCGAAATGGTTGGTTATGATTGGGAGGTGCGTAATATTGACAATTTTGTCGAGACGTTTGAGAATTTACAAGCGAATTTTCTCTTTCGAAATTCTGAATCTTGCTTTCAAGATTAGCGATTGTTTCCTTGTATTTTGTTATATCTTTTTCGAGACGATCTATTTGACCAGATTTATCATCGTTTCTTTTTTCAAAAAAATGCATTCTCCCTTTTTAAACGCTCATGTTCACTCTGGTACAAATTAAAAGTTTCTGCAAAGCTGACTCTTAGCTCATTGGTATAAGTTTGATTCTCGTTTAGTTCTGATTTCAAGCGTACATTTTCAGCTTCAAGATTTTCATTGGTGATTTTGAGCTCTTTAAGTTCCAGCTCGTTTTCACTTGTGCCATTGTTACTTTTGACTGATGTTACAATTTGCACTTGAATTTGATTTCTTTTGTTTATTTTGGTGAATTCTGAGTCAGAAAGGTCCGAAAATGGAAATGCACATACGATTGATTTTCGTGAGATGAACTCTGACATGCGTTTTGCGTCCCTGCTTTTATGAAATTTACTTTTTGATTTATGATTTTGGTTTGATTGGTCCGAAATTGGGCGCTTTGAAAAACAAGCCCGTGAAAAATGTCCGAACTTGCCACATTTGAAACATTGGGCTGATTTTGCCTGACAGGTAATATTAACGTGCTCTTGAAAACAATGGAATACCCACTTACCACATCTAAAACACTGATTCTGAGGCGACGATTTTGGCCCGATAGATGGCATCTCGGGTCCCTGGTGTCTTGTAGCCGTTGTTTGGCAGGCGTCGTCGGATGAACGTGTCCATCTTCGGTTGAAAGGTAGATTTGGTAGAAACGTTGTTCGTGTCGTTGAGGGGAATGATCTTTGGTACGACATTTCGTTTCGGTATGTGGTATCCATTGTTGAAATGCGGATCAGATTTGTGGCAACAGTCTTGGTGCTCCAAGGTTGGGGTCTCGCTGAGGTTCCCGGGGATCTTGTACGTAACTTGGCTTACCTGTGGCAAGTTACTCCGAATTCTCTCACCAATTTTAATAAAGAAAATGTGTGTTGTTTTCAAGTTCAGTTCGGACCGTTGGTAATGAGTATAAATTGCAGGACACAAAACGAAGAATTCAAGTGGAATTTGCTTTTCTCTTGTATTGTATTTCTTTCTCATATATCAAACATATGTGGCACATTACATAGAAATAAAATGAAAGTTCACTCGTATTGGTAATCCAACGTAGACACTGAATTAGTTGTCCGTAGATGGCGATCCACCTTATAAAGTTCAGAATTTGAATAATGTTCACACACACAGTTCACTATCTGGTAATCCAAGAAATATCCGTAGTGACCGCCATGAAGGTTGGGGTTCCAACTGATGTTCATAAATCAGGCATGGGTTATTATAATAAAATGACCATTGTCCAATAGGTAAACCCGGATGTAATCAAGATTAATAGCATAAAGATATTATCACAATTAAACGACTTGACAATATATCGACAGTTTGATATGAAATATATCTACTTAGCTTATCAATGACACCATTGCCTCAAGGAAGGTTATAAACACTTTGACATGTGAATACTATATGTAATTGGTGGTCACTCCACAAAAATAAGACCACAATGCCTTAGGGTAGATTTTAAACTTGTCAACACATCTATAAGTAAACTATACAATTATATAACAACAAAGAACATCCCAAATTTCTCTATGACATTACTATCCATAACCCCGCTGATGAGCGGCGACATACAGATGAACCCCGGCCCCCGTACCACATTGAAACATATATATCCATATGGCATATGTGCACGTCCACTTAAAACATGTAGTCCAAGGAGTCCCATGTTATTCAACTCCAGGCAAAGTAAACTCCGAATACCTTATCACTCATCATCCCAGACTAGATCGATATACAACCTCCCATTGTTACAGACATGGATATACGGCCAACATATTACACCGGACAGAGAAGGAAGATCTTCAAGTACAGATATGCCAACTGGGAACACCTCAAATCTGACTGCAACATGATCTCCCAAATCACCAAATTACTGATAGACGACCAGGTAAAAGTAGCTGAAGCATGGGAACACCTCAAGACGAGTATCACCAACAGTATGATTAAGAACATACCAACTAAGCTGTCCAGTACTCGCACTTCACTCCCATGGATGAACCGAACATCAAGAAACTTCTCCGACTCAAACAACGACTGTATAAACTGGCAAAGAAACCAACTTCTGGACAAACTATAAGACCCGTCAGCGTGAAGTTAAGTGTCAACTCAGGAAAGCATAGCACAACTGCATAAACAACATCATTGACGAAGGCCTAAAATCTAACAACACCATACCCTTCTGGCGCTTCATAAAATCAAGAAAACAGGACAACATTGGAGTATCACCACTGTTTCATATGTGAATATGAAGGATAGGGCTATTCTACCCAAGCGTCACAAAATGTAGTAAAACCCGGGATAGAATATCCCTATCCTTCATGTCCACTTATGAAAGAGTATTTTTCTTTCATACCTCGAGTTTTATTTTTACAACTTTCATACCATTTTGAAGAAATCCACGAAAGTCAATTATAATAAAACTAATCAAGTTTTGAGAAGCCGTAGAAATTTTGTTGTCGCTGTGACTTCACAGGCCATGGGTATTACAGCCTCAGGCGGCCGTATTGCCGTAGCGGTATTACAACGTAGGTATGAAAGAAAAGGGAATCCTTACCAGCGACAGCCTGCACAAAGCCACCATCCTACTAAACCAGTTCCAATCTGTCTTCAACAACGAAAATAAGGATGAGCCACTACCTACAACAGATGAAAGAAACATCGAACACTCGAACATTCACTTACTAACATCACCACACCATTGACACAGATGGAGTCAGCAAACTACTTGCATACATCAACGTTTCTAAAGTCTGTGGACCTGACTCCCTATTAAATAGAGTACTCAAAACCTGTTGAGAGAACCAATCCCTCTGGCTCTGCGCAATTTTCAAGCTATCTGTAGACTCCGGCCAATTACCTTGCTGAAAATTACACACCTATATCCCTTATCCTGCGTCGCATGCAAAATACTTGAACACAGCATGTACCACCTAGAAAACAACAAAAAACTTACCAACCTCAATCACGGCTGCAGGAGCGGGTACTCATATGTGAATCATAACTCACAATCACCATGGCAGATCTATTGGCACGATAGTAAATCCTTGATTTTTCCAAAGCGTTCAAACCGTGCCACACAGGAAACTGCTTCATAAATTAACATCTTACTGAATAGATGGGCCTATCCACTCATGGCTACCCCACTTCCTAACCGCAAGATCCATGCAAGTAGTCCTTAAAGGATTCAAAACCAACTCGGTGTCAGTGGACTCAGGGGTCCCCCAGGGTACGGTACTAGGACCGATCTTGTTCCTATGTCATATCAATGACCTCCCTAATGGTGTCCAATCACAAACCCGCCTGTTTGCAGACGACTGCCTCCTTTATAGGAAGAATAGACCGCACAACGACCATGTTAAATAACGTAATAATGCAAAATACTCTTTTCTAACTTAAGTTGAAAAGATAGTTGCACTATGATAATGCAAAAAGAATTTGTCTTAAGTTAGATTTTTTTTTTTGCATTAACACTTATTTTAACTAAAAATATATCGATCGCACTTCCGTCGAAATTGTGATCATGCAAAAATAATGAATTCAACCGTGAAATCGCCTTTGGACTAGTCCAATATTCTCATTCAATGAAAACACTCCATACATAACAGCCAATCACAGTCGTCGTTTCGAAACCGCTTTGTGTGCGTTGACAACTGCAAAACAAGATGGCGGTCCCCAATATTTATATGCCGAGTTCCCATTGCACGTTGCATTTTTCTGTTAATTGTTATGTCAAATGTTCATTTAGCACATTCTGCTGTTGCTCATCTAAAAAATTGCATTTGTTACAAAGACAAATTAGACTAGCTACAATTAATCACAACCAAGCTGAAAAGTTTTTGAACTGAAGCTGAAAAGTTTTTTTAACTTAAGTAGAAAAGTTTTTTTAACTTAAGCTGAAAAGTTTTTTTAACTTAAGTAGAAAAGTTTTTTAACTTAAACTGAAAAGGTTTTTTTAACTTAAGCTGAAAAGTTTTTTTAACTTGAGTAGAAAATTTTTTTTAACTTAAGCTGAAAAGATTTTTAAACTGAAGCAGAAAAGTTTTTAAACTTAAAATGAAAAATTGTTTTTTTTTTTACTTAAGCTGAAAAGATTATTTAATATATACCAGGTTTTTTTAACAAAAAATTATTTCTAAGGCATTATTCAAATCCAGCACCTTTATTTTCTTACTAGCATGGTGCCTTTCTTGAAAAGTAATGGAAGGCATCATATTTACAATGTCTTCTAGGCAGAAAAACATTTCTTGTTGGGGTTAACTTGAAGTAGTTCATTTGATACCGTTCAAATATTTATGCGAATTGCTGATCGCACGTCATAGGCCATTTTGTTTTATACAATATGGCTGTTCAAGCTTGACGGAAACCCGTACAATGGACTAGCCTAACCCATTATAAATATAAGGGGATGGCAGGTGGAATATTGGAAATACGATTAACTTATCTACAACTGGATTTTTTTAGCTTAAGTTGAATAAGGTTTATTTGTATTATCACTTTTTTCAGCTTAAGTCAAAAAGATTTTTTTTACTTATGTGAAAAAAGTGGTAATGCAAAAAAACTTTTAACTTAAGTTGAAATCTTTTTAGCTTAAGCTAAAATCTTTTTGACTTAAGCTAAATAACTTTTTAACTTAAGCTATTATGTATTAAATATCAAAACGGCTTGCCATAAACACCTGGAAACCTGTGCTTACACATGGGTTATAAAGTTTAACACGAAGAAAAATTACATCCTAAAATTAGACAGAAGACCACTCACTTCTACAACTTGGACAATACCATCCTTCAACAGGTGCAATCAAATCCATACTTAGGTATTACCATCTCTGAGGACATGAAATGACATCAACACATAATCGACATATCCAAAAAAATCAAAATCCACCCTTGGCTCTTTAAGAAGGAACCTACGTAGAGCTCTGTCCACAATCCAGTAGGCTTAGTGCATATACTGGACTAGTTAGACCAAGACCAAAGTACGGAACAATAGTATGGGACCCATATTACCAAAATGACATCAACATCATAGAGCGTATACAGCCCCGTGCAGCAATATTCATCACGGGAGACTACAGACCCAACAACATTGGCTGTGTAACAACAATGCTTAACAATATATATATGGTGGTTTCGCGAGACTTGTCTAAATTGGCAAGTTCTAGCTTTTGAAATAATTGACGAAGGCCTACAAACCTGCGAAAATATACTGTAAACGAAACCTGCAGAATACTGAATAATTCATAAATCAACTATAATGTCGACATACCTAGTGCACAGTAGGCCTACTAGGTCCTAGTACTTCAATATGACACCAGACTTGCTGTGTATATTGAACGCATCACAAAAATTTGACACAAACATCCATACAACATAGCGCAAGCTCCTTGATGATCTCTGCATTCTCGCTGAGATAATCCCTCAAAAGTTGTGCCGATAATTTATTGTAGAGTGAGGATTGAACTGTACGAATCACAGGGATCTGATAATTCATGGACCCATCAGAGTGCCCTAAGACCATTGTGAGACGTTTTAGAGGTCTAGATTAAAAACGATAAAAATCATACTCTACATGGTATTATATACCAGAAACATATATACATATATATATCTGAAATCCAAGATGTGAAGATTATTATACTTATTATATTTTTTCTGTACATACGAGAAGGGTGGAAACTTCACAGCTCAAAATTTCTAACCCGCCTACCTTTAGCCATCATGTTTCGTCCGTCGTCGAGCGCCTTGCGTAAACTTTTAACATTTTGAACTTCTTATCAAGTTCTACCAATGTGATTTAGCTGAAACTTGCATGAAATGACCCTGATATGGTACTGACAAAGTGCATTATTTTTCTGGGTTGATCCGAAATCCAAGACGGCCGCCACAACCGCCATCTTGGAAACACAATTTGAAATTCTTGTAAAGTTCTACCGTTACGATTTAGCTGAAACTTGCATAAAATGATCTTGACATAATCCCGACCAAGTTTGTTTTTTTTTTTTTTTTTTTTTTGCGATCTGAAATCCAAGATGGCCGTCACTGCCTCCATCCTGGAAACACATTTTGAACTTCTTCTCAAGTTCTACTTGTGTGATTTGGTTGAAACATGGCTGAAATGATCCTGACATGCATAGTCCTGACAAAATATCGTTATTTTTCGAAATCCAAGATGGCCAACACAGCCGCCATCTTGAAAATTTAATTTAAACTTCTCTTCAAGTTCTACTGGTGCGATTTGGTTGATCGGTTCATTGATTTGGTTCATCGACGAATACATACTATGTCACGAGCGCTTTTATGTTTGCGCAGTGACCTTGACATTGGGCGACCACAGATTTTCCTTTGATATCCACCAGCACAACCTTTAGCGTAGCTTGCGGATGCGAGGGTTTCCATCTTACTCGCTGAAGCGGCCGTCATTTCAAGAGATGTCGTATTTTTTTAAATGAAGATTTACGACATTTCCTCTAAATCTTCCATCCTTAAACTTTAATAAAGAAAGGATAAGATATCGTGAAATTTATGAAGCTTTACAGTGGTGTTTCTTTTGACTTGATAAGACAAACATTTGTTGAGGAAAATGGTTTTTATTCCCCGTTCATAGGCGTCTCACATTGTGTTTAGTAGTGTAAAGAGACCGTGACAAATCCTTCTCACTTACAAATCCTTGCATAAAATAATACTTGGTCTTTCTTGCTTGCTCATAAACAAGGATTTATAAGTGAGGCTCATATACGTCCTTGTCATAAATAACACACATAACAAGTTTTTAAGTAAGTAATTGGTTTACTATTTCAAACTGAATTAACGAAATAAATAAAATATCACAGGTAAATAAAATAGCACCTTATACAATTTATAAATAATAAATCATTATGATTAACAATGATAAAGCAATGATTAAGTCAAATACGTTATACATCCAAATAATTTTAATAATATGTCTTTTCAATCTTTTGTTCATTTCGAATTCCCTTGCGATACGAAATACTGTTGATATCCTTATCATATTTCGTCCACAGACATGGTAGTCTCTCGCAAACAGAACATTTCAGAAAAAAACCACACAACATTTTTCATTAAAAAAAGCATACAAACAATAAGCATTGTTGTTTTTGGCGTAAAATTATCCTAATTCTGTGAAATACGAATATAATAGATACTTTTGAACCCACCCCTCAGGCCACCCGGGCGGTCAGCCCTACAATGTTCGTTTTATATGGTAAATAGCAAAATTGGACACTTTCGACCCCGCCCATAAGGACCCCCCTGGGGGTCACTTGCATACTCATTTGTACATTTTTGAACTCCCCCTTCTTTAGGTGGCTTACCATTGCATTATGGGTGCCTATCCATTGCTTGGTTTCAGTGATGAAGTCGTTTATATGGAAATAGCAAATTGAACCAACAGACCACTCTTTCCTATAAATACATATTGTAAACCTTTTGACCACAGCATCATACTTTTATTTTCCATGTACCTTTTTTAGTTTCAGAGAAGAAGTCCGAGTTTATATCAAGGTCCCCCGGGGGTCAGCCCCATCACTTTATTTGTTCTACTTTTGATTCACAACCCTATAAGGAACATGCTTGGTTTCAGAGAAGAAGTCGTTTAAAATTTTTTGAAAAATCAAATTCAAAAATACAGCAACAAAGACATCTACTCCTAGCTTGACACATTTAAAAAAATACTTTTTAAAATTTTGCATTTTTTGAAACTTATGATAAAACTTTGCTTTATGATATTAACAGAATGAAAAACAAGAAACAAATAAAGAAGGACTAGATAATTTTGGTATATATTCTGATTTATAAATTTTACTT
This sequence comes from Argopecten irradians, assembly GCF_041381155.1. Taxonomy (NCBI): domain Eukaryota; kingdom Metazoa; phylum Mollusca; class Bivalvia; order Pectinida; family Pectinidae; genus Argopecten; species Argopecten irradians. Next base: position 47,673 of record NW_027187805.1, read on the forward strand.
TAATTACTACTTTAACGATTTATATTTAAGAATTAACTTGAATAGTTATGGAGATATAACACAACAATCTGAGTGTACTCTAAATAAACCGCGAAAGCGGTTTATTATGAGAGTGCAAATAAATAAAGATAAAATGAAGATAATCTCTTCTATACTCAAAAGGTGACGTTTAGGGTTACCCAACCGACCCTAATTTTTTACCCTCGACCATAATTTTTTTCCACTTTTCTACGAAAAAATATTGAATAGTTGGGATTTTGATCTCAGACTCCGGTTCCAGCCATCATTTTAGAGTGAAAAGCACTAAAAAAAAAAAATCAAAGTACTGAAAGTACTGAGAGCTTAAGGCAAGTGATAAAAGTTAATTTGCAGGTATTCAGACGAGTAGACATAAAAAACAAGTTTTAGCTTCCCAAAAAGCTAAGAAGGCTACCATACAGCATTATTTATAAGGAAGCAAAGATAGGAAAGCTTGACGAATTGTTCTGTTCACAGTTAGCTGGCCATCGTTCTTATGACAATTCATTTTTGAAGAATGATAATTCAAATGCTTTTCACATTCAATGTAAAAGATTATCAACTTCATGATATTCATGAAAAGGCCACTAGGCTACCTTTCAGAAACAAAAAAAAATAAAAGTCTTTTTAAAACAATTATAACATAATAAATTGAATTTTTACCATGTGGCGCAGAAATGGTCTACTAACGCGTTGTAATTATGACGACGCAGGAACATATATGACCTGTGTTATGAAACTTAACGTTTTATTTATTTTAATAAAGTTGTTCAGCGGGTGTAGTGGGCCTTTTCCTTATGCAAACAAGTTTTCCGTAAAATATACACTGTACTGATATACATTTACATGTACTTGGACAAGTTGGTGAAATACATAGTATACGCATAGAAACAAGCATAATATTTCGTTTAAAACTGTACTTAACTTTAGCGCATACAGTTCCACAAATATCCCCTAAGTAAAGCCTAATTTTGTTTCAGCATCTCCCATGAACAGACAGTTTTTACAAGTAGGTCATGATCATCTTGCTAACAGTACTAGTTAGGCTATATATAGATGCTCCACGCGCTCCCGACAATGTTTCTATTTAGTACGTGTTGCGACGCCTTGTGTGATTTCTGAGAATAATGTCCGACAACCAGAAAAAAAAAACATTAAGACTTCTCTGGGTTTATCTGATGATAATGTGTTTGCAATCATTTCCTCACTGGTAACCCTTACACACATGAAATCTTCCAACAACAAGTAACCAATCAACACACGTAAATCATTTTGGCCAGCCAATCAAAGTGAACAGACTATTTATAACCACGTGAAATCCCAACAACATGGCAGGCAAAGCGACCGATTCTAATAGCTACCATCCTGGGATGGTACATTTTTTGTAGCAAAAATGAAAATCACTGGAACCTACGAGTTAAAAAATGTGTTCCTATCTAATCTCCTCAGAGAGAAGTGAAAGTGTAATTAACATTTTTTTATTATTGATCTTGAGGACAAGGTCATGGAGACATATAGCTAAAAGCTATTTGCTAGAAAATGACAACAAGGGAAACAAGCTAACATTCCTTAAGACTCAATTAAAGAGCGAAGTAAAATCTGACACATGTATATCCCTATATGGCGTATAATAACAGATAATGATATTGCTTTTCACAAGTTTCATGGCTTATATTTCAAATGTTGTTTACAGATAGCATTGATAAGGAACTATATGCAATATCTACAATTTACATGTAAAACTTTCTGGATGAACTCAGTGGTATAGATCAACTACAGAAAGAAAGGCAGATACTAAAAGAATTACCGGTATCAAGACAAGAAATTAAATGCAAGTAACAACAAAAGGATCATGAGTCGTAATGATCATCTGACTATTGGCACAATACAACATTTAAAAAAATAGTAATGGCAAATAATTAAGGCAATAAAAAGAACTCTTTAACTTAATGACTTTTGACCTTGAATGCAGGTCAAGGTTATTCATTTGAACAAACTTGGTAGCCCTTCATCCCAGCATGTCACAGACCCAATATCAGGTCTCTATGCCTCTTAGTTACTCACAAGTCGTTTTAAATATTTAAGCCTGTTTGACCCCTGTGGCCTAAAATGGCAGTCAAGGTCATTGAATGTTGTAGCCCTTCATTCCAGCATGTCACAGGCCCAACACCAGTTCTCCAGGCCTTCGCAAGATGTTGTTAAAAGAATTTAGCCTATTTGACCCCTGTGACCTTAAATGGTGGCCAAGGTCATTTATTTGAATAACCTGGTAGCCCTTCATTCCAGCATGTCACAAGCCCATTGTCAGTTCTCTAGGCCTCTTAGTTATTCACAAAAAGTTGTTTAAAGTTATAGCCTTTTTGACCCCTGTGACATTGGATGGCAGTCAAGGTCATTTATTTGAACAAACTTGTAAGCCTTTTATTCCAGCATATCTTTAAAGCTTTTTAGCCTTTTTGATCCCTGTGACCTTGAATGTAAATCAAAGTAAATCATTTGAACAAACTTGGTACCCTTCTTTCTAGCATGCCGCAGACCAAATATCAGTACCCTGGGCCTTTCTGATATTGAGAAGAAGTTGTTTGAGTGAAAAGTTTATGCACAACGACGGAAGGTGCATGATGCTTATAGGTTATTAGTGCTGTGTATCGCGAGGTATCTGACGCTACAATACATATCACGTTACATGGTTCACGATATGATACGCATCGCGATATTTTGATAGACACTTCAAATGTCGTGGTGTTGTTGTAAATGTCTTGTTAGGTTGGTACACTAATTTTGTGTGTTGTATTTCAGGAAAATTTTATTTTTTGCTTACACTCTCTACAATAGACGCGAGTTTTATAGACAGAAACTTGAAATTAGACCAGCAAGTGACCTTATAGGTGACAGGCGCTGACACAAGTTTAGTGTTTTGCTCTTCATGTGATTCCACAATTTTGTTACTAAAACACTTTCGGGTGACATTAACCAAGGGAGATAATCCAATGTTCAATTTTTATTTTTAGGTATCAAGATACAAATAAATTGTACACGATGCATTGATGCAATACCAAGGGATGCAATACATTGATGCATCCATGTGAATCGTTAAATCTCTACTATAGGTCATCCTTACCCTTCAGGTCAGATGATCTAACTAAAAACTAAGGGTTAATTGTCCTATAAAGAATTGGTTGCTGCATCAAAATCCAAAGTGAACTGTGTTTAATTACGTTTATTCAAAAATACTTGCATAAAATAACATAGCATAACATAACAAAACGTTATTTTTATTTTACCGGTACATGTAGTGCTCTTTAGTGATACATGTCCATCTGGATATATGCAGGCATATTAAATATGTAATGAACAGTTCTTGATACTTTGCTGCAACATTACAGAACACTTCTAATTAAAGCCACAGATTAAGTATGCAGGGGTCCGGAAAAGCACTTGTCCGGTTGTCAGGGACGAGTGAAAATTGATCCGGGCAAGTAAATTTTAGTGTGCCACTCGCCTGCGCCGGAACAAGTGTTTTTACTGCTGATATATAATCTGTGGTATTGCCTCTATACATACATGTAGCATAAAGTGAACACAAGAATTCTGAACAGCATATTAAAATAAGCATTCTCAAAATCAATTTGCAAAAATGTGTTAGCATTGGTATCAATTATAAGTATACAATGATGTTTATTTATCAAATTTGACTTATTAATATAATGTCATTTTGCTGCCGCGTAAGATCTGTGGCAAGATCATAAACAGTTGTAGATCCTAGTTGTAGATTTTCAACACACACTACCGGTTATTGTTACTGCATATTACTGGGAATGCATGGCTGTCATCGAGTGCTTGTCATGACAAAGCACCTGCAAGATAAACTCAAATATATGTACATTATTATATTATGTAGGTCATGCATTTTGATATGCTTTTTACATAACATAAATCAGTTCAATAGCAAATTTTCTTGACACCTGCAGTCTTCTAATTATGTCATGTTCATCATTAGATGTTTTGAAACACTACGGTAAATGGGACAGAATTGTAACCCTAGATCTGACGACAAAGTTGTCTAGAAATATCTGCCATTGCAGCTAGTTAATATAAGACCGGTATTATTTCTCTGCTTCTTGATAATCTCAAGTCTTCAAAATTTTGAGTCTGCTGTGGATGACTAGCCAATATTAGGTCCTGTTATTATAAAATTTAATAAAATATGCAATAATTTCAATAAAAAATTATAGAGTCCTCTAAAATTAATCGCAGCAAGAATTTTGTGAAGTTCAAGTCGGTTGTGGAGTCTTGTATACAAGTAATTTGAGTTAATATATTAGCATCACAATATTAATTTTTATCAATATTTTAAGTTCATGTTTTCAATTTTTAAATCAGATATAATAATTCGTCTTCATAAAATCTAGCCTTATTACACTTGTCTCTTAAACTCCATATATACACATGTATATTATGTACATATATACATGTACATGTACAAATGTATTGTGTATGCATGATTGTATCTCTATATTGATTACATCAATATGCTAATTCATTGTCATGTATGTTACACACTATACAAAAATATGTACAGGTGTTTTGTGATTTGACACTCCATTACCACGGTATCTATATAGACAATTTAGCAAATTTAATCTGTTACATCTACTGACTTAAATGCATTATTGTATGTCATAAAATTAGAAAATAATGCTAGCAGTTAATTTTTGTCAACTTCGAATTTGAAAAGGAAACTGCTCCAAAATTATAAAGTAATATTCTTGTTCATGTTGTAATAAATTAAAACATCGATATCACATATGTTAGCAGAAATACACACAGATACATAAGTTCACTTCATGTGTAATTCATTTACTGTAGAAGCAAAACGAAATGAACACTTACGATTTTCGCTGTTTCTGTCTCCAAATACGAATGGAATGTTAAACGTTGTAGGCCTAGATTACTGTCACACGGGTCGGGTTCGGGAAGTACCCGGGTCCGAAAATGCGTACCCGGGTACCCGTCAAAATACATGTAGGAAACATGTGCACCCGGTCGGTTATCCGTCAAAATAGGAAACATTCTGACAGATGTCTGTGTAAACGTAAAATTCAGTTACAAGAAGTACAAAATAGCACTCTTTTGTTCTGTTTTACTCACAAAGTATGACACTTCATCTGCTTAAGACATGTTCACAAGCAACATTGTTGCAATATTTATTTCCCACGATCGGATAACTGATCATGAACAGCGCACAGGCTTACTTTTACTATCGGTAAGCTGTATAAGATAACACCAGAGGCTATCCGAACGAAGACTACTTCACTCTTTTGTACTTCCTGTTGCGCATATGTGCGGGAAAACAACATCAATCAAGGACATACTGGGCTCTGTTAGTTTGTTACATTACGATTGTATGATGTAACCGATTGATATTAAATTGATATCCAATACCGTTTGTAGTATTGAAGAATAAATCTCTCACATATTATTATGATTACATTGAATTTTGCTCCATCTGAAGATTGCCCCATACAACATCGGTAGATACGTTCACATATCAACACATGTCGAGTACCCGGGTACGGATCGGACACTTAAATTCGGGTACCCGGGGACATAAGTAAGTACCCGTACCAGCCCTGCTTTTACATACTGAAATCCTGTCAATTCCTTTATTTAGTGTTACCTAAACCAGAAGTTCATCCTATATGCAAATGACATATGCAAATGACTGGTGAGAATTTAGGTCATCGATCTCTATCATTCATGCAAATTATTCTCACTATTTCCCATTAATAGAAAACGATATTATAGTTTTGGACACATATGTTTGAAACAATAACATTTAAGGAAATACCATAGTTTTTTTCATGCAATCATAATTACACTATGACAGCATATTTGCTTTAGAAAGCGGATTTTTTTAGATCTGAGTTGTGTAGTACCTTTTCACGCTAGGTGGTGTCGTAGTCGAAAGCGCATTTCCGGTTTGGAAGGTAAACTCAATATGCTGTAAGGCTATATAGCCTTAAGCATAAAAATTTTTTTAAAAATCCTCCCGATCGACCAACCCTATTTTATTTCCCAATGTAACCCTAAACAAACATATTTTTGTTTGGCCTTACTGTGAATCACTTAAATCCTTTCTTTTTTATGTGAATTTGCCAGGAGATTCACAAATATTAATGTGATCATTTCCACTTCAAGATGGAAACAGAAGAATATATCTATCACGTTCGGGGGCTGCCATGGAACATGAAAATCATACAATATCCTAGAATAGTAACTAAGTGAAGAATAAGGAACTTTTCATATGTTGTTTTCGGACACAATATCAGAATAGTCTAATTAAAACAAGAGGCCCATGACCCTTAACGGTCACCTGAATACATATACAGAATGAAACAAAGACATGTAACCACCAAATATTGGCTCATCAGGCCCTTGAAGTCAGTCTGACTTTTTCATCTATGAAGAGTATTTGGTTCCATCAAATCTGTGAATTCAGAAGAAAGATTTTTGAAATTTTGACCCCCCGGCCCTCTGGCTACTGGGGGTTGGCCAGGACCAATATGGATATGACATTAAAATGCTATCTCAGGCTAATAATTTTAACCCAGATTGACTAATTTCCCATGAAAACTAAGCAAATAATGTTCATATATGTGTTTTTCCTAAAGAAACTATAGCAAATTTGACCCCCTCCCGAGGGGGAAAATATGAGATCCCAAGGCCATGAAATTCACAATGTTTGTAAAGGGCCTTAACACCTTCCAATCTCTGAAGAGTATTTGATTCTACCAGTTCCAGAATTTCAGAAGAAGATTTTTGAAATTTTAACCTATTTGACCAATTTTGACCCCGCCCCTAAGGCCCCTGGGAGTCAGTCATGGAAAATTTGTTAATAGGATTCAATGGCCATTTCATAGGGATAATTCTGACAACATTTGACTTATTTCCTGTTATAAATGACCAAATAATGCTCAAAATGTGTTTTCCCTATGTAAACCATAGTAAACTTAACCCACTCCTCAGGGGGGAAACCTGAGACCCCAGGGTCATATAATTCACAGATTTTGTAGAGTGCCTTAAGACCTTCCAATCTATGAAGAGTATTTGATTCTACCACATCTGTGAGTGGAGAAGAAGATTTTTGAGATTTTAGCCAATTTTATCTCTTTTGGAGATATAACACAACAATCTGAGTGTACTCTAAATAAACTGCGAAGCAGTTTATGATGAGAGTGCAAATAAATAAAGATAAAATGAAGATAATCTCTTCAATACTCAAAATTCATTTTGGGACTCTTTTGTCTATGAAATCATTACGCCATCATCTCAGCCAATCAGAAGCAACGTCACAAACAGCGACGCCAATTTTTCCTTTATGGGCTGATAAAGTAAATTTTTAAGCCAATGAAAATGCTCATAACAAGCAAAATTGAATTATATACAATTATATTGAAATTCACACACAAGTTCAAAGGGAATAGGGACAATTATCTTGTAAGATTTGACCTAATATCTGTCTTAAAGACACATAAATATTAGAAAAGGATTGATTGGTAAACAGTAATAAGAATCACAGGAAAAAAAGCACAGTAAATGAAAGACACATATCAAGCTACCTGGCTGGGATCGAAGCATCCTTAATCCACCAGTGGAATAATAACCTGTACCTAACTACTTGTTGTTTGTATTTTCAACAATTAATATGCTTAAATCAATCAACAACAAATAAATGTTCTTACCGTAAAGGGACAGAGTGTAATGGAAAATTATTTTCTCATATATACAGTAGATGAATGGAAACAAATCACATGATTGTTCTGCTTTTGAAAAATTACATAATAACATAAACATATTATTAAGCGACTATAGTACAACTTTCATATAATTGTAGACAATGTCAGGGAAATAATTTAAAGAAACAGAAACATGAATATTCTTTTGTAAAACACACATTTTTGATTGTCTTCACAATGGGAAATGTGGCCCAAATTTTTAACATTTTGAACTTCTTATCAAGTTCTACCAATGTGATTTAGCTGAAACTTGCATGAAATGACCCTGATATGGTACTGACAAAGTGCATTATTTTCTGGGTTGATCCGAAATCCAAGACGGCCGCCACAACCGCCATCTTGGAAACACAATTTGAAATTCTTGTAAAGTTCTACCGTTACGATTTAGCTGAAACTTGCATAAAATGATCTTGACATAATCCCGACCAAGTTTGATTTTTTTTTTTTTTTTTTTTTTTTGCGATCTGAAATCCAAGATGGCCGTCACTGCCTCCATCCTGGAAACACATTTTGAACTTCTTCTCAAGTTCTACTTGTGTGATTTGGTTGAAACATGGCTGAAATGATCCTGACATGCATAGTCCTGACAAAATATCGTTATTTTTCTGAAATCCAAGATGGCCAACACAGCCGCCATCTTGAAAATTTAATTTAAACTTCTCTTCAAGTTCTACTGGTGCGATTTGGTTGATCGGTTCATTGATTTGGTTCATCGACGAATACATACTATGTCACGAGCGCTTTTATGTTTGCGCAGTGACCTTGACATTGGGCGACCACAGATTTTCCTTTGATATCCACCAGCACAACCTCTAGCGTAGCTTGCGGATGCGAGGGTTTCCATCTTACTCGCTGAAGCGGTCGTCATTTCAAGAGATGTCGTATTTTTTTAAATGAAAATTTACGACATTTCCTCTAAATCTTCCATCCTTAAACTTTAATAAAGAAAGGATAAAATATCGTGAAATTTATGAAGCTTTACAGTGGTGTTACTTTTGACTTGATAAGACAAACATTTGTTGAGGAAAATGGTTTTTATTCCCCGTTCATAGGCGTCTCACATTGTGTTTAGTAGTGTAAAGAGACCGTGACAAATCCTTCTCACTTACAAATCCTTGCATAAAATAATACTTGGTCTTTCTTGCTCATAAACAAGGATTTATAAGTGAGGCTCATATACGTCCTTGTCATAAATAACACACATAAGAAGTTTTTAAGTAAGTAATTGGTTTACTATTTCAAACTGAATTAACGAAATAAATAAAATATCACAGGTAAATAAAATAGCACCTTATACAATTTATAAATAATAAATCATTATGATTAACAATGATAAAGCAATGATTAAGTCAAATACGTTATACATACAAATAATTTTAATAATATGTCTTTTCAATCTTTTGTTCATTTCAAATTCCCTTGCGATACGAAATACTGTTGATATCCTTATCATATTTCGTCCACAGACATGGTAGTCTCTCGCAAACAGAACATTTCAGAAAAAAACCACAACATTTTTCATTAAAAAAAGCATACAAACAATAAATAGCTTGAACCAGCATATGTACATACATGTAATATAATTTTTTCTGCATTGTCTGTGTCTATTAAAACATCATAAATAAAGTGTTATAGCCAGTGATTTCATGAAGCATTGTTGTGTTTTGGCGAAAATTCTATCTGTGAAATACAAAAGGATAGACAATGTTACTTGCAACTTATGATTTCCTAAAACATTTATTTCCATGTTTTTAGTCAATAAAACAAAAGTTTTGATCTGCAAATACATGTGGCTATACGGTAATAAACTGAGGTATACAATATGAAAAATCAAATTCAAAAATACAGCAACAAAGACATCTACTCCTAGCTTGACACATTTAAAAAAATACTTTTTAAAATTTTGCAGAAACTTATGATAAAACTTTGCTTTATGATATTAACAGAATGAAAAACAAGAAACAAATAAAGAAGGACTAGATAATTTTGGTATATATTCTGATTTATAAATTTTACTTTAATTACTACTTTAACGATTTATATTTAAGAATTAACTTGAATAGTTATGGAGATATAACACAACAATCTGAGTGTACTCTAAATAAACCGCGAAAGCGGTTTATTATGAGAGTGCAAATAAATAAAGATAAAATGAAGATAATCTCTTCTATACTCAAAAGGTGACGTTTAGGGTTACCCAACCGACCCTAATTTTTTACCCTCGACCATAATTTTTTTCCACTTTTCTACGAAAAAATATTGAATAGTTGGGATTTTGATCTCAGACTCCGGTTCCAGCCATCATTTTAGAGTGAAAAGCACTAAAAAAAAAAAAAAAAATTTTAAAAATCCTCCCGATCGACCAACCCTATTTTATTTCCCAATGTAACCCTAAACAAACATATTTTTGTTTGGCCTTACTGTGAATCACTTAAATCCTTTCTTTTTTATGTGAATTTGCCAGGAGATTCACAAATATTAATGTGATCATTTCCACTTCAAGATGGAAACAGAAGAATATATCTATCACGTTCGGGGGCTGCCATGGAACAAGGAAATCATACAATATCCTAGAATAGTAACTTAGTGAAGAATAAGGAACTTTTCATATGTTGTTTTCGGACACAATATCAGAATAGTCTAATTAAAACAAGAGGCCCATGACCCTTAACGGTCACCTGAATACATATACAGAATGAAACAAAGACATGTAACCACTAAATATTGGCTCATCAGGCCCTTGAAGTCAGTCTGACTTTTTCATCTATGAAGAGTATTTGGTTCCATCAAATCTGTGAATTCAGAAGAAAGATTTTTGAAATGTTATCAATTTTGACCCCCCGGCCCTCTGGCTACTGGGGGTTGGCCAGGACCAATATGGATATGACATTAAAATGCTATCTCAGGCTAATAATTTTAACCCAGATTGACTAATTTCCCATGAAAACTAAGCAAATAATGTTCATATATGTGTTTTTCCTAAATAAACTATAGCAAATTTGACCCCCTCCCGAGGGGGAAAATATGAGATCCCAAGGCCATGAAATTCACAATGTTTGTAAAGGGCCTTAACACCTTCCAATCTCTGAAGAGTATTTGATTCTACCAGTTCCAGAATTTCAGAAGAAGATTTTTGAAATTTTAACCTGTTTGACCCCGCCCCTAACGCCCATGGGAGTCAGTCATGGAAAATTTGTTAATAGGATTCAATGGCCATTTCATAGGGATAATTCTGACAACATTTGACTTATTTCCTGTTATAAATGACCAAATAATGCTCAAAATGTGTTTTCCCTATGTAAACCATAGTAAACTTAACCCACTCCTCAGGGGGAAACCTGAGACCCCAGGGTCATATAATTCACAGATTTTGTAGAGTGCCTTAAGACCTTCCAATCTATGAAGAGTATTTGATTCTACCACATCTGTGAGTGGAGAAGAAGATTTTTGAGATTTTAGCCAATTTTATCTCTTTTGGAGATATAACACAACAATCTGAGTGTACTCTAAATAAACTGCGAAGCAGTTTATGATGAGAGTGCAAATAAATAAAGATAAAATGAAGATAATCTCTTCAATACTCAAAATTCATTTTGGGACTCTTTTGTCTATGAAATCATTACGCCATCATCTCAGCCAATCAGAAGCAACGTCACAAACAGCGACGCCAATTTTTCCTTTATGGGCTGATAAAGTAAATTTTTTAAGCCAATGAAAATGCTCATAACAAGCAAAATTGAATTATATACAATTATATTGAAATTCACACACAAGTTCAAAGGGAATAGGGACAATTATCTTGTAAGATTTGACCTAATATCTGTCTTAAAGACACATAAATATTAGAAAAGGATTGATTGGTAAACAGTAATAAGAATCACAGGAATAAAAGCACAGTAAATGAAAGACACATATCAAGCTACCTGGCTGGGATCGAAGCATCCTTAATCCACCAGTGGAATAATAACCTGTACCTAACTACTTGTTGTTTGTATTTTCAACAATTAATATGCTTAAATCAATCAACAACAAATAAATGTTCTTACCGTAAAGGGACAGAGTGTAATGGAAAATTATTTTCTCATATATACAGTAGATGAATGGAAACAAATCACATGATTGTTCTGCTTTTGAAAAATTACATAATAACATAAACATATTATTAAGCGACTATAGTACAACTTTCATATAATTGTAGACAATGTCAGGGAAATAATTTAAAGAAACAGAAACATGAATATTCTTTTGTAAAACACACATTTTTGATTGTCTTCACAATGGGAAATGTGGCCCAGTTTAAATATTTTAATTTTTTTCAGAGATGAACTGTGCTATATGCTCATTAACTAGGCTTTATAGCCAAGTTATAATGCCTTCACTTTCTTCACCAGAAAATTATGTTTCACACTCAGTAATAGCCAAACAGCAGCAGACGCCAGGTATAACCAGCTCAAGCCAATACTAACAGTTACCATGGAGGAGGTCAGAGGGATGCTGAGCTTAGCAACCACAAGAAACACACCACATCTGAAGAGTTCCATTAAAGGTGCATAACTCCTGTGGAAAATACAAAAACACAAAAGTGTTTTTTAATTTTCATATTTTAAGAGGTATAGAAGTGTATTCTGTATTTGCATATTATAGAGTTATCTGCCCTTGCGGGTAGGTATTGATTGTGACGTTATGTGTTTCGAGCACAATGTCACCTTTTTCAGAGAAAATGACGTGAGTTTGGCTCACAAAATAAGACGTAACAATGGATACCTACCTGCAAGGGAAAAAACTTTGTAATATGCAAAGACAGAATATGGAATGAAAAATACAAAAAAAAACTTTACTTTACCACACATTCTAGCTATTCCATCTTTGCATATTACAGAGTTAACTCCCTTGCAGGTAGGTATCAATTGTTTCGTCATTATTTTGTGAGCGCAATACACGCCATTTTCTCCAAAAAGTATGATGTTAAGCTCACAAACACATGACATCACAATCAATACCTACCCGCAAGGACAGATAACTCTGTAATATGCAAATACGGAATAGCTTCAAAAAGATCAAAGATAATGTGATAAAACAGCTGTTTATAAACACTACATCTTCTATCACTTCCAAAACTTTTACTTGTCAATGATTAGTTTTATTTCTTAAATCACACTGAAGAATACAATTATTTGTATTGAATACCTGTTTTAATGTATTTAAAGGAACATTTCGGTCTAAGCGTGAATTAAAATTTGCATATGTATTGGAAACAAACCTGTTCTTATAGAAGGTAGAGTAATTGATAATATTACTGTGAAAGCTGTCAGACCAATTATTTGCAAATATCTGAAGCAAGTTATAATAGGTGGGTACAGAGATATAAAATATGTTTGCCGGGATCTGGAAAGCGACGTTACAAACATATGACTTCATAGAAGGCATGGTCTACATTAACTTGCATTACATCAGCTTGAGTACGAATCTAGGTTAAAACGGCCCTAGTGCAATAACGGCCCTAGTACAAACGGCCCTACTGTCTGAACGGCCCCAGTTAAATAAAAATAATACACAAACAACATACATTTTTCAATAAATCTTTTATTAAAACACTAAATTAAAAAAACACCTCAATACTAAATAACTTTTAATAAATCACTATCTATATCACTATATATTAGTAGGGCCGTTTTTACTAGGGCCGTTCTGACGGTAGGGCCATTTTGACCGTATTCCCTCGAGTACTGACTTAATCGTATAGCTACATGGTTTGTAATTTCAATGAAATTAATTGAAATACTTGCAATGTTATGGAATTTGTCAATATTTTTTGTTTTATGTCTCATAAGGAAAGCAGAACAATACATTTATGTTGTAATGTGCTCCATGGTTATGTAATAAAATCATTGATTATGAATTGTCCCTTAAACTTTAAAGTACATACTTGTGGTCATATATGGCCCCAAAGCTTGTCAATGAGAACAGCATGAAGAGGATGAAGGCTACCACCCATAAAGGTGACATTCCCTGTAAAACAAGTATATATATCTCATGATTTTCTCTAGCAAAACTTAAATGAGTGTAAGAAAGGAATACTTCTTGAGAAAGATTACATAAATTCTTTGAATTCTTAATAAAAACATCCCAATCTGTTAAGACCTAGAAAGGACAGGACATCACTGTGGTAACTGAAAGAAAAAAACATGAATTATACAACTTATACATATTGAAAATTAGGCAAAAAAAAAATATGTCTGTTAAGGGTTACCCAACCGACCCTAATTTTTTACCCTCGACCATAATTTTTTTTCCACTTTTCTACGAAAAAATATTGAAAAGTTGGGATTTTGATCTCAGACTCCGGTTCCGGCCATCATTTTAGAGTGAAAAGCACTAAAAAAAAAAGAAGAAAAAAAAATCCTCCCGATTGACCAACCCTATTTTATTTGCCAATGTAACCCTAAACAAACATATTTTTTGGCCTTACTGTGAATCACTTCAATCCTTTCTTTTGTATGTGAATTTGCCAGGAGATTCACAAATATTAATGTCATCATTTCCACTTCAAGATGGAAACCAGAAGAATATATCTATCACGTTCGG
>NW_027187806.1:0-62097 GCF_041381155.1 Argopecten irradians
CCCACCCTTACACTCCATTTTTCAAATGTGACCCCACACAATATACAGACTCCATCCCCGTTTTCAAGTGTGACCCCCAAATATAACTCCACCCGTTTTCAAACCCACAATATACAGACTCCACCCGTTTTCAAATGTGACCACAATATACAGACTCCCAATGAAATGTGACCCCACAATATAAAGACTACAGACTCTCCTTTTTCAAATGTGACCCCCAATATACAGACTCCATCCGTTTTCAAAGTGTGACCCCAATATAACAGACTCCACCATTTTTCAAATGTGACCCAAACAATATAAAGACTCCATTTTCAAGTTTTCAAATGTGACCCCCACAATATAAGACTCCACCCCACTTTTTTCAAATGTGACCCCACAATATACAGACTCACCCCGTTTTTCAAATGTGACCCTCAATATATACAGACTCCTCCCCGTTTTCAAATGTGACCTCCACAATATATAAACTTTTTTTTCAAATGTGACCCCACAATAATATACAGACTCCACCCGTTTTCAAATGTGACCCACAAATATACAGACTCCACCCGTTTTCAAATGTGACCCCACAATATACAGACTCCACCCGTTTTTCAAATGTGACCTCCACAATATACAGACTCCCCCGTTTTCAAGTGTGACCCCAAATATACAGACTCCCCGTTTTCAAATGTGACCCCACAGTACAGACTCCACCCTTTTCAATGTGTGACCCCATTATATACAGACTCCACCCGTTTTCAAATGTGACCCACAATATACAGACCACCCGTTTTCAAATGTGTGAATCCATATACAGACTCCACCCGTTTTCAAATGTGACCTCCAAATACCTGACTCCACACAATATACAGACTCCACCCGTTTTTCAAATGTGACCTCCACAATATACAGACTCCCCGTTTTCAAATGTGACCCTCACAATATACAACTCTCCACCCGTTTTCAAATGTGACCCCACAATATAAAGACTCCACCCGTTTTCAAGTGACAATATAAACTCTACAGTTTTCCACCCAATATACAGTTTTCAAAAATGTGACCCCACAATATACAAACTCCACTCCACCCCCGTTTTCAAATGTGACCCCACAATATACAGACTCCTCCAAATTCAAGTGTGACCCCACAATATACAGACTCCAGATCCACGTTTTCAAATGTGACCCCACAATATACAGACTCCTCCCGTTTTCAAATGTGACCACACAATATACAGACTCCACCCGTTTTCAAATGTGACCCCACAATGATACAGACTATACAGTGTGACCCAATTATAAATAAAATATTCCACCCGTTTTCAAGTGTGACACCTAATCCCATTTTCAAATGACTCCACAGACTCACCCCGTTTTCAAATGTGACCCTCCACAATATACAGACTCCACTCCGTTTTCAAATGTGACCCCAAATATACAAGACTCCACCCGTTTTCAAATGTGACCCCACAATATACAGACTCCACCGTTTTTCAAATGTGACCCTCCACAATATACAGACTCCACCCCGTTTTCAAATGTGACAATACAGACTCCACCCGTTTTCAAATGTGACCCACAATATAAAGGACTATCCAGACAAGTGTGACCACCAATTATCAAAAATGTGACAGACTCCTCCCGTTTTCAGAAATATACAGACTCCTCCCCCCGTTTTCAAATGTGACCTCAACAATATACAGACTCCACCGTTTTCAAGTGTGACCCCACACAATATACAGACTCCACCCGTTTTCAAATGTGACCCACCCAAATATACAGACTCCACCCGTCAAATGTGACCCCACACAGACTCACAAATGTGACCTACAAATATACAGACTCATCCCTTTTCAAAGTGTGACCCCCACAATATACAGACTCCACCCGTTTTCAAATGTGACCCCACAATATACAGACTCCACCCGTTTTCAAATGTGACCCCACAATATACAGACTCTCTCCCGTTTTTTCAAAATGTGACCTTCAAATGTGACTCCACCCGTTTTCAAATGTGACCCCACATACAATCTCCCCGTTTTCAAATGTGACCTCCACAATATACAGACTCCACCCGTTTTCAAATGTGACCCTACCACAATATACAGACTCCACCCGTTTTCAAAGTGTGACCCCACAATATACAGACTCCCACCCGTTTTCAAATGTGACCTCCACAATATATACATAGACTCCACCCGTTTTCAAACCTCCACAATACAATGTCCACCCGTTTTCAAATGTGACCCATGACTCCACAATATAAAGACTCCACACCCATTTTTTTCAAGTGTGACCCCACAATACCCCGTTTTCAAATGTGACCCAAAATATACAGACTCCTCCTTTCATCAAGTGTGATCAAATGTGACCCCACAATGTATACAGACTCCAACAAATGTGACACCCACAATATACAGACTCCACCCGTTTTCAAATGTGACCTTTCAAGTGTGACCCCAATATACAGACTCCACCCGTTTTCAAATGTGACCCCACAATACAATCCATTTTCAAATGTGACCCCACACAATATACAGACTCTCACCCGTTTTTTCAAATGTGACCCACACAATATACAGACTCCACCCGTTTTTCAAATGTGACCCCACAATATATACAGACTCCACCCGTTTTCAAATGTGACCCTCCACAAATGTACAGACTCCACACCCGTTTTCAAATGTGACCCCACAATATACAGACTCCACCCGTTTTCAAATGTGACCCCACAATATAAATATACAGACTCCATCCCGTTTTCAAATGTGACCCCCACAATAACAACTCCACCCGTATTCAAATGTGACTCCACCCCAACTTCAAATGTGACCTCCATACAGACTCCATCCAAAATGACAGACTCCACCCGTTTTCAAATGTGACCTACCCCAACAATATACAGACTCCAAGACTCCGTTTTCAAATGTGACCTCACAATATACAGACTTCACAATACCGTTTTCAAATGTGACCCTCCACAATATACAGACTCCACCCGTTTTCAAATGTGACCCCACAATATACAGACTCCCCCGTTTTCAAATGTGACCCCCACAATATACAGACTCCTCCGTTTTTTCAATGTGACCTGTACAGACCTCCATTTTCAAATGTGACCCACATACAGACTACAGACAAGTCCCACACAGACTCCACCCGTTTTCAAATGTGACCTCCACAATATAAAACTCCACAAATGTACCAATATACACCCACCCGTTTTCAAATGTGACCCCACAAAAATATACAGACTCTCCACCCGTTTTCAAATGTGACCTCCACAATATACAGACTCCACCCGTTTTTTCAAATGTGACCTCCACAATATATACAGACTCCTCCCCGTTTTCAAATGTGACCCACCACAATATACAGACTCCACCCGTTTTCAAAATGTGTGACCTCCACAATATACAGACTCCCCGTTTTCAAATGTGACCCCCACAATATACAGACTCCTCCCGTTTTCAAATGTGTGACCCTACAATGTACAGACTCCTCCCGTTTTCAAATGTGACCCCACAATATACAGACTCCTCCCGTTTTCAAATGTGACCTCCACAAATATACAGACTCCACCCGTTTTTCAAATGTGACCCCAAAATATACAATTTTCAAGTGTGACCCACAAATATACAGACTCCACCCGTTTTCAAATGTGTGACCAATATGACAGACTCCACAAATGTGACCTCCACAATATACAGACTCCACCCGTTTTCAAATGTGACCTCCACAATATACAGACTCCACCCGTTTTTCAAATGTGACCTCCACAAAACACAGACTCCACCCGTTTTCAAATGTGACCACAATATACAGACTACCCGTTTTCAAATGTGACCTCACAATATACAGACTCCACCCAAGTTTTTTTCAAATGTGTGACCTCCACAATATACAGACCCCCCCACAATTTTTTTCAAGTGTGTGACCCCACAATATACAGACTCCACCCCGTTTTCAAATGTGACCTCCACAAACATACACTCCACCCGAAATCTGACCCGTTTTCAAATGTACATATACACTCCACAGAAATGTGACCCCCCAATATACAGACTCCAAAATAAAATTATACAGACTCCTTCAAATGTGACCCATATACAGACTTTTTTCAAATGTGACCCCCACACAGACTCCACCCGTTTTCAAATGTGACCTCCACAATATACAGACTCCACCCCGTTTTCAAGTGTTGTGACCTCACAATATACAGACTCCACCCGTTTTTCAAATGTGACCCCACAATATACAGACTCCACCCGTTTTCAAGTGTTCAAAATGTGTGACCCCACAATATACAGACTCCACCCGTTTTTTCAAATGTGACCCACACAATATACAGACTCCACCCGTTTTCAAATGTGACCCCACAAAATATAGACTCCACCCGTTTTCAAATGTGACCTCCACCCGTTTTCAAATGTGACCCCTACAATATACAGACTCCACCCCGTTTTCAAATGTGACCTCTACAAATATAGACTCCACCCATTTCAAATGTGACCTCCAAATTCACCCGTTTTCAAATGTGACCCCCAAAATATACAGACTCCCGTTTTCAATGTGACCCCACAATGACTCCACAGACTCCACAATATACAGACTCCACCGTTTTCAAATGTGACCCCACAAATTGTGTACACCCACTCTATACAGACTCCTCCCGTTTTCAAATGTGACCCTCCACAATATACAGACTCCTCCCGTTTTCAAATGTGTGACCTCCACAACTCCACCAAATGTGACCCTCACAATATACTCCACCCGTTTTCAAATGTGACCCCACAAACATATTACAATATACACTCCCGTTTTTCAAGTGTGACCCTCCACATATATACAGACTCCACCCGTTTTCAAATGTGACCCCAAATATACAGACTCCTCCCGTTTTCAAATGTGACCCTCCACAATATACAGACCCCCCGTTTTCAAATGTGATGACCCTACAAATATACAGACTCCACCCGTTTTCAAATGTGACCATACATAAACAGAATCCACCCGTTTTTCAAATGTGACCTCCACAATATAAAGACTCCTCCACCCGTTTTCAAATGTGACCCACAATATAAATACTGTACAGACTCCAACCCGTTTAAGACTCACAATATACAGTTTTTCAAATGTGTGACCACAATATATACAGACTCCACCCGTTTTCAAATGTGACCCCACAATATACAGACTCACTCCATTTTTTCAAATGTGACCTCCACAATATACAGACTCCACCCCGTTTTCAAGTGTGACCTCCAAATATGTACTCCTCCCGTTTTCAAATGACCTCAATTTTTCAAATTTTCAAATGTGACCCCCAAATATACAGACTCCACCCGTTTTCAAATGTGACCCAACAATGTAATAGACAGACTCCCATTTTCCCGTTTTCAAATGTGACCCTCAACAATATACAACTCCACCCGTTTTTCAAATTTTCAAGTGTGACCTCCAAAATATACAGACTCCACCCCGTTTTCAAATGTGACCCACAATATACAGACTCCACCCGTTTTCAAGTGTGACAATATAAATATACAGACTCCATCCGTTTTCAAATGTGACCCTTACAATATACAGACTCCACCCGTTTTCAAATGTGACCTCACAATATATACAGACTCCTCCCGTTTTCAAATGTGACCCCACACAATATACAGACTCCCCCGTTTTTCAAATGTGACCCCACACATATACAGAGATCCACCCGTTTTCAAATGTGACCTCCACAATATACAGACTCCACCCGTTTTTAAATGTGACCCCACAATATACAACCCACCGTTTTCAAAGTGTGACCTCCACAAATAAAACAGACTCCACCCGTTTTCAAATGTGACCCCACAAATATACAGACTCCACCCCGTTTTCAAGTGTGACCTCCACAATATACAGACTCCACCCGTTTGTGAAACAATTACAACTCCACCCGTTTTCAAGTGTCTGACCACACAATTATACAGACTCCACCCGTTTTCAAATGTGTGACCTCCACAAATATAACAGACTCCATCCGTTTTCAAATGTGACCTACACAATATACAGACTCACCCCCGTTTTCAAATGTGACCCCACACAATATACAGACTCCACCCGTTTTCAAATGTGACCCTAAAACTCCAATATACAGACTCCATCCACAATCAAATGTGACCAAATGTGACACAATATAAAGACTCCTCCCGTTTTCAAGTGTGACCCCACAATGTACAGACTCCACCCGTTTTCAAGTGACACAATATATCACCGACTCCTCCGTTTTCAAAGTGTGACCCTACCACAATATACAGACTCCCCCGTGTTTTCAAGTGTGACCCCTTGAATATACAGACTCCTCCCGTTTTTCAAGTGTGACCCTAGCAATATAACAGTTTCCTCCTGTTTTCATGTGACCTCCATAATATGCCATTTTGAAATTGTACCCCATTCACATGTGATGGTCATACACCGAAATATGTAGTTGCTGAATAACTGAGTACATATAAACGTTTTCAAATGCATTATCACACATTGAATATATTTAACCATGGATTCCTTATTAAAGGGCGTTTTACATTATTCGATTCCCTGACTACTTATTCAGCTTCCAGTTTTCTTATTAGTCTGAACCCCCTAATCATGGGTAACAAAGAGGTGGAAAAACTACTCTCCGATTCTTCCATGAAAAGACAGTACAATGGTGAATAGTACAACTGCGATAGCATGCAATAGTACCAGAGGTAAGGTCGCGTTCCCTATAAAAAAGAAAAGGGAATCCGAAATTTGAACATTGCCTTGACCGTAAAATCATTCATGTCGATGCACCAATCATAGATTTTCAGTGCGTGACTTGTCGACTAGAAGAGGAAGACCAAATTGGTCAGGGACGCAAAACTGACACGTGAGGAAAAGCCTGTCTTTAAAATATCCTGAGGAGCTTCCACGTATGAAGGTGGAGGTTCTTGGGACGTGAAAGCATCGACAACAGGCCCAAGGCTAGGCAGGATATTCTGTTTTTGGTGGGAACACTTGAAAACGGGAAACTGAAAACCGTCCTTGTAAGGATATATAGCTGGCATGTTGTCACACCGGGTGGGAGTCAGACTCCACTTGTGGAGAGTCACATGTCCGCCAGAACATTAAACCTTCCTGGAAAATGCTTGATTTAAATAATAAACTGCATGGGTCACATTTCCCAGAAGAGAAAATAATAAGATAGCGAGGGCACAAAACCGCGAGACCTTGATCCCCAATGCTCTCACAGATACACACACAATTGTAGTCTGTATTTGTAGCCACACAAACTTCTTGGAATAAAGAATCTTCCAACAAGGCAGAGCCAGTAGAACAACCCTCATTCAAATTTGATGGGTCAAATGCTTTCCAAAAACCACTCCACCGCCTGGAGTCTGTATTGCCATCGAGATTGCCCTAAACGGGACGGTCATTGAATCCGTGAAAAGGTCATATGGGATCTGATTTGTGACAAGGAAACATTTGAAACGTTGTCTTAAAGAGTGTACCAACGACCAAACTCTTTCAAGTATCCCCATTCCCTGCTAGGAGGTCACCCAGTTTGCATGGAGGGTACATCTAAAAATTATCTGTTTCGAAGGGGGCACATCTGCCACAGCGTTGAGGTAACGGGAAAGGAGAAACCTACGAACCTGGATTGGAATCAGGCGATGAACGTCACAGCAAATCCCTGGGATCTCTAACGTCTCCAGCTTGAAGAGTAATACCCTGAACCGTGTTGACATGGTTTTCCGGGAAGACAAAGTCCTGATCAAATGGGGCAACCTCACCTTGGACTTATGTCTGTGATTTGTAAGGAATGAAGCACTTTTGAAAAACAATGGTCTTCTACTCTGGAGATTCCCGAACAAGTGGAGCATGAGAGAATCACATATTGAAAAACCCTACTAAAGCCTGCAGTAGCTCGTGAAAACCAACTGAACAGTCGTGACACGAAAACATGGGCCCGGAACTGGAAACTCTTTCCAATTGTGAGGGTCAAACGAAGGAATACTTCTTGATGGGAATCTGGATAGGCATCCTTCAGATTGAAGTGGTCTACACCTCCTCTCTCAAAAGCTATGATAGCCAGTGCAGTCTCTATCGTGAAGGAGGACAATCTACGTGCCTGTTGAAGGCATACTAGGATCATGAAAAAGCCAAGCTCCGGACTTTGTTGCGGACCAAAAACATTCTGAAATACAGGGGGAGTGCAGTCTTAAGGTGTACCTTCACAGCGCCCTTGAAAAAGGATGGAGTCTGTTCATGGATGGTAAGTGTCTTTTCCGGATCACCTGGAGGAAGTATGAAGATAGGCTTTGTTACCAAGGGGGTCACACTTATGAAATACGTTATCCCTCCTTGAAACTACTTGACTATTATCTTGAATAAAGGCAAATAGTCACACTCCTATAAAAAGACCGGGGCGAGTCTGTACATTGTCGAGACCTTTCTAGATGGGAGAATCGTTTCCTAAGTCTTATCTTGCTGTAGAAGGACATAATCTGAAATTGGTGAGCGTCCCTTGACGTAAGGTGGGGTCACATTTAGACTTCTTCTTGAGTGGCGCTGATCCATGAGAAGTACTGTGAGGTCACATTCTTGTCAAAAAAGGACAAAAGGACAGTCCTTCAAATTGTGAGAAAAAGAGTTCCTCCAAAAGGAGTGGAGCAAGAAGGGGCAGTTAACTCGTCCAGAGATTTTTATGAAAACAGGTCAAATTTGAAAACGGGTGGAGCAATGACATCTTAACGAAGCCAAACCTCTCAATTGAAAACGGAAGGACGAAAATGTCCTGAAAGTATTGTGTCTCGGTCACACTTTCAAAACAGGAGGTACTCTATAGAGTAATTGTAGGGTCAAATCAATACAGAGCCTGAAAAATGGGATTCTTTTTACAAAGTATGTGAGGGTCACCTCTTTAAAAATTAGTGATGGAGACTCTACTGTATATTGTGAAGACATTAAACTAACATTGCCAAACAATATTTTAATATTGTCACACTTTGAAAACGGGAAAGTTATCTGATCTGCAGTCTCTATAGAGACTGGGGGTCAGTGGTTACATTGACAAAATCTGGATGGGAGACTGTATAAAACCCTCTTCATGTGTGATATTTGTTAGAACAGAACACCATGGAGTCTTAATCATTTTTCAAGAGGGTATTTAAATATCACTTCAAAACGGATAGCAGGAGTCTTGAACCATTATTGTGGGTCAATTTGAAAATCAGGGAATAGAATAAGTCTGGAATTGTGTAGGAATTAACTTCGGGAAAGTATTAAACATTTTGAAAACAGCAAGAATGTGTCACACTTGAAAACTTGAAAAACGTAGAGGGAGTCTGTAAAATATATGTGGGGTTACATTTGAAACAAGGAAGTGGAGTCTTATATCATTGCTGTGGGTCCACACTTGAACAACAGGTGTGAGTCGGTTTGTAATATTTTTATAGGGTTCACAGTTGATAACTGAGAGGAAGTTTTTACATTACTAAGATAAACACTTGAAACGGGAGGTAATCTGGTATTATTATGGGGGTTCACATTTGAAAACGGGTGGGTTGTCTGTACCATTGTGGGGCGGGTACATTTAAAAAACTGTAGAAGTCTTATACATTGTGGGGGTCACAGTTGAAAGGTGGAGGAGTTCAGTATATTGTGGAAGGTCACACTTGTGAAAACGGTTGGAGTTCTATATACTGTGTGGCGGTTCACATTTTTGAAAAACGTGCGGAGGTATGTATATTATGTGGAATTCACCACGTGCAAATGGGTGGTGGAGTAGGGATAATTGTGTAAGTTCACACTTGAAAACTGAGTTGATATTGAAGTGCTGTACTATTTTTGGGGTCACATCTTGATAACAAAGCTGGACGTTAGGACGTCTGTACATTTATGGAGGGTCACATTTGAAAACGGGTCGGCTTCTGTTACATTGCTTAGAGGTCACACTTGAAAGTCGAGTGGAATCCGGACAGCTGTGTGGGGCACATCTGGAAAAACGGTGGATTACGTATTTTGTGGTGGTCACATTTGAAAACTGGTGGTGAAGTCTGTAAACTGTGGGGAAGGTCGACATTGAAACGGGGTGAAGTCTTTACATTTGTGAGGAGGTCCCAGTTGAAAACGGGAGGAAATCTGTACATGTATTGATGACACATTTGATAACAGGTTTGAGTTTTTACATTGCTTATGGTCACACTGGAAAAACGGATGGACTCTGGTATATTTGTGGAGATCACATTTGGCAATACGGGTGGCGTACCTTTACATGCTGGGTACACTTTGGATAAATCGTGAGGAGTCTGTACATTGTGGTGAGATCACACTTGAAAACGGAGTGGCAGTTTACATTGCTAAGGTCACACTTGATATGGGAGGAGTCCTTTTATTATTAGAGGTCACATTTGAAAACGGGTGGAGGTTTTACATTATTGGGGTTCACACTAAAAAACGGGAGGATAAGGATATCTGTTTATTGGTGGGGGTTAATATTTGAGAAATAGAAGGTGTCATTACATTGCTAGGGTGTTAACACTTGAAAACGGTTGGAGACTGTTTACTGTGGAAGTCACAATTTGACAAACGGGTGGTGTCTGTACATTCTGGGATTTCCACTTGAAAACGGAGGTGTCTATATACTGTGTTGGTCACATTTGAAGACGGCTGGACTTATGTACATTGTGGATGGTCACACTTGAAAACGAGTGAAATCTGTACCTGCGGGGGGTGGGGTCATTTTTGAAAAACGGCTGGGATTCATTTACATTGCTTATGGTCCCATTTGGAAAACGAGGTGGAGTCTTAACATTCGAGTTCACACTTGAAAACGGAAATGAGTCTATTATATTGTGGAGTTTCCACACTTGTAATAGGGTGGGAGTCTTGCTAGGGTCACCTTGAAAACGGTGGGGGGTCACATTGTGTGGGTCATATTTGATAAACGGGTTTGAGTCTGCCATATGGTGCGGGTCACATGTTGAAAACGGGATGGAGTCAGGTACACATTGTGGTGGTCACACTTGAAAACGGGTGGAGTCTGTACATAGTGTGGGTCACACTTTGAAAACGGGTGGGAGTCTGTATATTGCTAGGGGCATAATTTGAAAACGGGTGGAGGTTTTACATTGTGGGGGTCACACTTGAAAACGGCGTGGAGTCTGTAATATTGTGTGGATCAACATTTGAAAACGGTGGATTAAGTATTTTGTGGGGTCACTTGGATACATTCTGTACTTCAAGGGGGTCACAGTTGAAAAACGGTGGACGAGTCTGTACATTGTAGGGTCACACTTGAAAACGGGGGGAGTCTGTATATTGTGGATACTCAATTTTGAAAACGGGTGGAGTCTTTACATTGTAAGGTCACCACTTGAAAATGGGAGGAGTCTTCTATCTATGGGAGGTCACATTTGAAAACGGGTGGAGGTCTGTTCCATTATTGGGGTCACAATTGAAACGGTGAGTCTTATATAGTGGAGGTCACACTTGAAAAACGGCATGGAGTCTACTACATTTATAGGAGGGTCACAATTTGAAAAACAGAAGGAGTTCTGTTACATTGTGGATTGTCACATTTGAAAACGGGTGGAGTCTTTACATTGCTGGGGGTCACACTTGAAACAAAAGGTGGCGTTGTTACTGACATGATAGGGTGAGTCACATTTGAAAAACGTAGATGGAGTCTTTACATTGCTGGGGGTCACACTTTGAAAACAGGAGGGAGTCTTATATTTATAGAGTTCACATTTGAAAACGGGGGCTGTTCCTGTACATTGCTTGGGATCGACACCTTAAAAAAACGGTAGGCGTCTGTATATTGTCGGATGGGGTCACATTTTGAAAACGTAGGGAGGTCTGTACATTGTGGGTGTCAAACCCACTTGTGGAAAACGCAGTGGAGTCTGTAATTATTGTGGGGGTCATATTTGAAAACGGGTGGTGCTGTCTGATAAATTGCTAGGATGTGTCACATTTGACAAAACGGGTGGATGTATTTTCATTGAGCATGGGGCGTCACATTGAAAACGGTGGAGGAGTCTTAGCATATTGTGGAAAGGTCACACTCTTGAAAACGGGTGGAATCTGTACATTGTGTAGGGGAGTCACACTTTGAAAACGGGTGGAGTCTGTACATTGTTGGAGGGTCACATTTTGAAAACGGGTGGAGTCTGTGTACATTGGGTGGGATCACAATTTGAGAACGGAGGAGAAGAGTCTGTACAATTGCTGGATGTAACATTTGAAAACGGTTGGTGTCTGTATATTCGGAGTGGGGTTCACACTTGAAAAACGGGAGGTGTCTGGATATTGTGGAGGTCACATTTGAAAACGGGTGGCCGTATTTACATTGCTAGGGTTCCACACTTGAAAACGGGTGGAGTTTGCATCGTGGTGGGTTTATTGTGGAGGTCACATTTGAAAACGTTGTTGAGTCTGTACATTCTTGGATGGTCACATTTGAAAACGGGGTGGAGTCTATAAATTGTGGGTGGGTCACAGTTGAAAACGGGAGGCGTCTGTATACAATTGTAGGGTCACACCTTGAAAACGGGAGGGAGGTCTGATATATTGTGTGGGTATCACATTTGAAAAAAAACGGGTGGTCGTCATTGCTAAGGTAACATTGAAATTGGGAGGAGTCTGGGAGGTCACACCTTGAAAACGGGATGGAGGTGTATCATTGTGTAGTCACAATTGAAAACGGCATCGGAGTCTGTTATATTGTGGATGGTCACATTTGAAAACGGGTAGGGAGTCTGTACATTGTGGGGGGTCACATTTGAAAACTGGTTGAAGTCTGTACATTATGGGGGTCATACTTGAATACGTTGGAGTCTGCTACATTTATTGGGGTCCACAATTGAAAACGGGAGGAGTCTGTATATTTGTGGGGGTCACATTTGAAAAAAGGGTGGAGTCTGTACATTGTTGGGGTCACACTTGAAAACGGGAGGAGTCCTGTACATTGTGAAAGTCACATTTGAATGAAACGTGTGGAGTCTGTATATTGTGGGGGGTCACAATTTGAAAACATAAAACTGGAGTCTTTACATTGTGGGGGTCACACTTGAAAACGGGAGGTTATATTGTGGATGTCACATTTGAAAAAGGTGGTGGCACGTCTTTACATCTGCTTGAGATCACACTTAAAGACGGTTGGAGTCTGTACAAATTGTGTGAGGTCACAGGTACACTTGTAAACGAGAGGAGTCTGTATATTGTGGGGGTCAAATTTGGAAAACGAGTCTGAGTCTATGCATTTGTGGAGGTCACATTTGAAAACGGGGTGGAGTCCTGTACATGTGGGGGTCACATTTGAAAAACGGGAGGAGTGTCTTTACATTGTGGATGGTCCACATTTGGAAACGGGTGGAGTCCTGTACATTACTCAGATCACATTTTGAAAACGGCGTGGAGTCCTGTACATTGTGTGTGGGGGTCAACACTTGAAAAAAAACTGAGTGGAGTCTGTTTATTGTTGGGGGGTCACATTTGATAAACGGGTGGAGTCTGTACATTGTGGGTGGTAACACACTTGAAAACGAGTGAGACGTCTTGTAATATTGTGGAAATCATACATTTGAAAAACGGGCGGTGGCCTTATTTTACATTGCCAGAGGTCACACTTGAAAACCGGTGTGGAGTCTGTATTATTGTGGGAGGTCCACATTGAAAACTGGTTGAGTCCTTGAACATTGTGGGTGGTCACATTTTTGAAAACGGGGTGGAGTCTGTACAATTGTGGACGGTCACACACTTGAAAAACGGAAAGAAGTCTGTATATTGTGGGAGGTCACATTTGAAAACGAGTGGAGTCTTTACATTGCTTGAAAGATAGGGTCACACTTGAAAACGGGTGGAGTCCAGTACAGTTGTGTAAGGTCACACATTGAAAACGGGTGGAGTCTGTTACCATTGTTGGTGGTCACACTTGAAAACGGGGTGTTGGCTTCTTACTATTGTGCTGAGGTCACACATTTGACAACGGGTGTGAAATCTGTACATGGTGGTGAGGTCACACTTGAACAACGGGTTCGTCGTCTGTATATTATTAGGGGTCAACATTTGATAACAGCTGAGTTTTTAATTGCCTAGGGTCACACTTTAAAACGGTTGGGATTCTTTTTTATTTTGTGGACACGGGCACATTTGATAACTGGTGAAGTCTGTATTATTTTGTGGAGGTCACAAGTTGAAAAACGGTGGTGGGTCTTTACATGCTCAATGGGGCGCCACCCTTGACAAACGGGAGGAGGAAGTGTGTAGTATTGTTGATGTCACACATTGTAAAGACGAGTTAAGTCTGTATATTGTGGAGTTCACCACTGAAAACGGGTGAAGTTTATATTCTTGTGGGGGGGGGTCTCAGGTTGAAAACGCGGTGGGAGTCTGTATTATTATTGGGTCACAATTGACAAACGGAGCAGCTGGAGTCTCTTATTATTTTGGAGGTCATCACATTTGGAAAAAACGGGAGGCACGTCTTTAAATTGTGGGGGGTTCACAGTTTAAATACGGGAGGAGTCTGTACATTATGGGGGTCACACTTTGACAACGATGGAGTTGTACAATATTGGGTCACAATGAATACGAAGTGGAGTCTCTATATTGGGGATGTCACATTTGAAAACAGGGGTGGGATCTTTACATTGCTAGAGGGTCACACTTAGAACAAGGGTGGGAGGTCCTTGTACATTGTGTGAAGTTCACACTTTGAAAACAGAGTGGAGGTCTTTACCATTGTGGGGGGTCACATTTGCATAACTGCTGGATGTTTTGTACATTGCTGGGGGTCACTCTTGAAAACGGGAAGGAAGCTTGTATATTGTGATTACGGTCTCTATTTGAAAACACGGGTTGGCGTCTTTAATTTTGTAGCGTTCCCATTTGAGACAATTGGATGTCTTTTCATTGTGTGAGTCACAACTTGGGACAAGAGTGGAGTCTGTATATATATGGGGTCACTTTTGAAAAAAAACAAGATGGAGGGTCTTTCACATTGCTAAGGTCCACATTTGAATATGAGGAGTCTTTATATTATAGAGGTCACATTTTGAAAAGGGGGGGTGGAGGCTTGTAAATTATTGGGGTTACGATTGAAAACGGGCGGAATCTGTTTATTGTGGACGGGTAAGCATTTGCGAAAACGGGAAGACGTCTTTAACCATTGCTGTGGGGGTCCTACTTGACAACGGAAGGAAGTCTATATATTTGTTGATCACTATGAAAATAAAAACCGGAGTTGGAGTATCTGTATTTTGGTGGGGGTCCCATTTTGATAAATCAGCTGGGAGTCTGTACGATTGCTAGGGGTCACCGTTGAAGAACGGGCGGGAGTTCTGTATATTATCGGAGGTCACATTTGAAAACGGGTTGGCGTCTGTACATTGTGGGGGTCCTCATTTAAAACGGGTTAGGACTGGAGCCTGTACATTGTGCTGAGTCATTCACGTTTGAAAACGGTGTGGCGTATTTACCATTGCGAAGGTATTTTTGAAAACGTGTGGAAGTGTTTACATGTGTGGAGGTCACATTTGACAAAGGGTGTGGCACGTCTGGTACATTATGGGGGTCCACAGTTGAGAAATAAGGTTGGAGTCTTTATTATGTGTGAGGTCTCACTGAAATAAGGAGTGGCTTCTGTATATTCGTAGTGGGTCACACTTGAAAACGGGTGGCAATAGGTTATTTGTGCTATGTCACCATTTGGAAAAACTGGTTGAAGTCTGTACATTTGTAGAGGTCACATTTGAAAAAGGGTGACAAATCTTTACACTTGCTATGGTCAAAGTTGATAACGCGGAGGACATCTGCTACATTGTGGGGGATGTCACAATTGGAATCCGGGGAGGATGTCTTGTAACATTGTGGAGTTCACACGCTTGGATAAACGGGAAGGTGTCTCTATATATTTGCGGAGGTCAGCATTTGCAAACGGGTTGGCTATAGTCTGTCATTCTTGGAGTTTCATATTTTGAAAAACGGAAGATTGGCTTCTATATATTTGTGGATGGTCACTTTTGAAAACGGGTGGAATGTTCTACATTGCTAGGGGTCTCACTTGAAAAACGGGAGGTTGGAGTCTGTAGCATTTTGTAGGGTCCACTTTTGATAAACAGCTCGGGAGTTTGTACATTTGGATGTTTCCACACTTGGAAAACGGGTGTGAAATCTGTTATATATTGAGGAGGGTCAACAGTGAAAACGGAGGAGGAGTCTGTTCATTGGGGGTTCACAATTGAAAAAAATCGGCTAAGGAGTCTCTTTATTATTGGGAGGTCTACCTTGCAAAACGGGCAGGAGTCTATATTATTGTGTGGGTCACACATGAAACGGGGTGATGGAGTCTGTAAATTATTGGGGGTCACATTTGAAAATGGGTGGCAGTCTTTATAATGTGTGGGCTCACACTTTGAAAACGGGTGGTAAGTCTGTAATATTTATTGGGGTCACATTTGATAACTGCTGTAGTTTTTACATTGCTCAAATGGTCAAAATATTGAAACGGGAGTGCGTCTTCTACATTGTCGGGTCACACCTTGACACAGGTGGAAGTCTGTACATTGTGTGGGTCACACTTGGAACAAAGGAAGGAGTCTCGTAAATTATCCCTAAGATAACACTTGAAAACAGATGGAGTCTTTACATTGTGTGGGTCACACTTGTAAACAATGGATAGTCTTTTACATTGTGGGGGTCAAATTTGTAACAGCGGGAGGGTCGGTATATTGTGGATGGTCACGCTTGGAAACAGCGTCGGAGTCTTTACCTTGTGCGGGGTTCATCATGTGAAAAACAATGGCAATGTCTGTACCAATTTGGAGTGGTCAACAGTTGAAAAAGGGGGAGGCGTCTGTAACATTAATGTAGGGTAACACTTATGACAAGAGGAGTCTGAGTCTTGTACCATTGTTGTAAGATACACTTGGATTAATGAGTGGCGTCTTTATACTATGGGAGGTCTCATTCTGAAAAGGGTGTGTGGATGGAGGCTTATAAATTATTGGGGTTACGATTGGAAAACGGGTGGAATCTGTAATTCAGCTAGGTGTACACTTCGACAACGGGAAAGACGTCTGTCTACATGTGGGGGGGTAACACTTGAAAAACGGAAGGAGTTTATATATTGTGTGGGTCACATTTGATAAAAGGTGGAGTATGCGTATTTTTTGCTATGGTCACATTTGAAACCGGGTGGGAATCTGGTTATATTTGTGGGCGGGTCACATTTGAAAACGGGATGAAGTCGCTGTAATTGTGTGGGTCACACCTGAAAAATGAAGTAGTTGTATATGTGGAGGTCGCATTTGATACCCGGGTTGGTAGGAAGTCATTTACTTCTTATGTGGGGTCAACATTTGAAAACGGAAGGAGTCTTACATTGTTAATGGGTCACAAAACAAAGGATTGTTTCAGAAAACACAGGAGTCTGTATAATGAACAGTGGAGGTCACATTTGAAAACGTATTCAGTCTTAATATTGAATTGGATATCCTTCAAAATTTGTTTATCAATCGGTTATGAGTCTGTATTCATTTTGGAGAACACTTGAAAACGGTGGAGTCTTATCTATTATTGTAACTTTTGAAAAACGGGTACTAAGTTATATGTGTGTCACATTTGAAAACGGGAGAGTCTTGTGATATGTTTGAAAACCGGTCACACATTGAAACGGTTCAGAAGTCTTGGATTTTACATTGTGAGTTCAAACTTGAAAAAAAAGGATCTGTAGTAAACGATAGGGTCAGTTGTGAAAAATGTAAAAAGGAGTGTTTTTGATATTGTAGAGGTGTCATTAAATGTGAAATGTAAGTATATAATTGTAATTTTAAAAACGGTTTAAAAACTTTGTACATTTTGTAAAGTCACATGGAAAACTTTGGAATTGTACATTGTGCAGGGTCATACACTTGTTAAACGGAGCATAGAGTCTTCCAGGGGATATCAATTTAATGGAACTCACATGCATGAAAAAGAAAATAGAAAACGTATTTCTGGGTCTAGTCTAATTTAAAAACATGTGTTCTTTTTCATGAAGTGGATATCATAAATTTTTAATAAAACGGATGAAGTCTGTAATCAATTTGTGGGTCACATTGAAAACGGTTGGAGTCTGTAATTGTGATACATTCAAGTGTACATTGAAAACGGGACTTAATTGGTCACACATTTGAAAATCAAATAGATCTCAATAACAGCAACTCAAATTACATTACTCAAAACACGTTCTTTGAAAACGGGGAGTCTGTACCTATGGTCAATTTGATTGCATTTGGGATAACATGGCTTGAAAATGGATGAGTCTATACATTTGTAGGGTCCTCACACATGTTGAAAACGATGTATTTAGCGAGTTTATTGTTGTGGTTCCTTGAAAACTTCTCCTTTACTTGTTTATTCTCCACCTTTTTCAATGATGAAAATGGTTCGCATTAATGGTAATTTGTGACTGGGAAACACTTGAAAACCAGGTTGCAGTGTAACATATTACATATTCTTTCATATCGGATACGTTTGAAATACATGTCTTTGCAAAGATTGTGATTGGTTTTTTTCACAATTGAAAACGGGTGGAGTCTTTTTTTTGTGGACCCTACGCTACATTTGAAAAAATGTACGTAGAGTAGTTTTAATATTGTCATCCGTGGGTCACTTATATGAAGGTCACAGGGGAAAATCAATCTAGAGTTACACATATCTGCTATCAACATTTACTGGATGTAGGATTGAGATTTATTTTGGAGTCTGTATATGTCAACAAATGGTTAAACGGATTTGAAAACGGGAGGAGTCTGTTACATTTCTGTAAAATGGGCTACACTTGGGTAACGGTCGTTGGACTAACGGTCGTTCGAAAAAGTTTCAGGATTCACACTTGAAGGGCCTTCGGGAGTATTAAGTCCTTAATTAAAAGGTGGTCACAGGCAGGTGACATAACGGGTCAGTCTTTTCATTTTGTCACACTTGATCACCATGGGATAACAATTTTCTTTCAACTGGTCACAATTGAAAACCAATGTTAGGAAACATTTTTAGGATAAGGTAAATGTAAAAATCAAGCATTTGAAAACGGGTAGAGATCTCTATTATATGTGGAGGTCACATTTTTGAAAACGGTGGAGTCTTTACATTGTTGCCACGCCTAGGAATCAAAGTTCAATGATACATTTGGGGGTCACATTCATAAAACGGGTGGATAGTCCTATATATTAGATACACTTGTATAGACTGGGGCTGTCTGGAACATTTTGTTTTATTAATTACCACACTTTATGATTGGGAGTCTTAAGCTATATGTGCCGTAACTGGGCATGTCATTTTTTTTTTCTTGCAGGAAACACTATTGAAAACCATCAGGTTGTTTTGATAAGGTCACATGTGTAATCAACATTCAAAAACTAAATATGTACGATGCCTTGAAACATTATTTACAAGTCAGAATTTATGCACTTATGGTATGTTAATTGAAAACGGGGTGAGTATGTGCATAATATCACTTTATTATTATTTTTTTTTTATTATTTTTTAAAAAATGTTTAAATGAAATTGTCACATTTATACTCTTGGCTTCATAGTCTGATCTTGACCGCATACGTAATGTGAAAATCATTTTTTTCTGTTTATTCATTGTAATCACAAATGTAAATTTTGGAGTCTAAGGTATATTTTCTGATGGGGGTGAATAAAATATCAAAAAGCTCTTGATTCGTGAGTCTTACGGCACATGTAGGGTATACAGCTTTTAAAAAGGTGGAGTCTGTATACATGTGACCATTTCCGAAAACGAAAAATTCAATTAGCATTTGATTTCACATTGAAAACGGTGTTCAACATAATATGAATTAACAAAATAGTAGCACATCTAAAATTAAAACAAAATCATTCGTTTTTCTTATATGGTGATTATCCAATGTGAAAACAGAGATTGTAATTGTCTACATGTAGATGGCGATTCAATTGAAAGATGGACCCAATTATTGGAGTGTCATGAAATAGACCATTTTTAGACGTTTTATGAGTTTCACATACAAAAATCGGTAGTAATCTGGTATATATATTACATGACATTTGAAAAATGGGAAGTAGATCCCAACAAAAATATGGAAATTAGTCCATCTTGGGTCATGTAATTTTGAAAACGGGTAAAAATCATATTTCTAGTATAGTCTTCACAAAAACATTTACTACCGTTGGTAAGAGCAATAATTATTTCTTTTCAAAATCCTACACAAAACAAAGTGCTGTCACTAAGACAAAGCAGGTCCGAAAAATTATGAAAACGTAAGCCGGCTTTGATCTTCATCATATAAATGTTTGGTCACATTATATAAAGAAGGTTGCAGTCTATAAATAAGTGTGTCCAAAATTGAAAAAGAAATTGTACCGAATATAAAGTTTAATTTTAGCTACATATTATAAAGGAAAATGGCATCGAATATTCGATATAAAACGGAGTCATAATGGTAAATGTATCGAAATTGAACAAACAACGGAATTACAATATAAAGATTAATTAACTGCAGATATAAAGATATACATGTACATGTGTATAAGGATGTATATATGTTATTATCCCGCCCTGGTAGAATAAATAATAACCCAGGCCGTTTACGTAGCCCGAGGTCATTATTTTAAATTATAAGGGCGGTTATAACACCATTGAAAATGAACCGAAACTGAGGTCCTTATTTTTTTTGTACTAGATCATGTATTTGAAAAACATTCTCTAATGTGCTGTTATTATTGTGGAATCAAAAAAACGTTCAATGGCAACATTGACCATAGGACACCACCCTGAAGAACGCAATGTTTGCGTAATGTAACTTGAGTTGCTTTATTGACTTTGCATATTCGGACCATATTAACACAGGTCAATTACACTTGAATGTATCATAATTAGCCAAGCCTCTCTTAAACAAATTGATCGCTTTGAGAAAGATTATTATATAATTATGATATTCACATTTCGTAAAATGAACACATGTTTTGTGTATTAGGGGGTCAGACCCAGAAATACTAATTGTGTACTTTTCTTTTGCATGCAGAGTTCCATTAAATTTGAATCCCCTGGAAGTATCTATGCTCCAGCATTTGTGATATTTGTACATTGTATGAATTACTGCAGTCTGTTACACATTCAAACTTTCCAGGGTAAATCTTACTGTTTAAACTGTACAATATATAAATTTATATAATCACACTTGAAAATACTTACATTATGTACATTGTAATGCATGCATGCTGATGATCAAAATACATGAACTAATTACCAGAAAGATGGGGCACAACACCTTATCTGTTCTATAACGCTTTGGACTAAATGAAAGTTTTTATGATTTTTTTTTCTAATCGTTTTACACAAAGTTCTTTATTAGCACAATAAATTCAAAATTAATTGTTTTTGTGTAACATTTAAATCAAGGTTATTGTTTGATGTACTACACACATAACCTATACAGTAATTAGTAATTTAGTAATGTAGGTCACACTTATCAAACGTTCTCTTCAATTCTTCAAATCAACTAATAAGTCTTTTCAACCGATTAATAACACAATATTTTAAAAGGAGTCTTTACAATATTAAGTTTATACATTTTCGTCTTGTCCTCTTACTGTTGGTTCATACTTGAAAACGGGTGGATTTTTGTTCTGTGATTCACATGAAAATCCTTTGTTTTGTTATGTATTCATTTAATTTGTATTAAATTTTTAAGTAAATTTACTTTTCCCGATGGAACATTTGTAATTTTCGTGAGGGAATTTTTTTTTATCTTACAAAACAATTTATGGACACACATTTTTTGAACATTCAAAATTTGTATTTTCATATAATTTGAAAAGGTTTGTTATTTACAATTTTGAAAAGTCCGAAAGTCTTGAAAACATTGGAATATGTCGACAATTGTACCACAAAGGAGTCAAATTTGACAATAAAAATTTGGGGTCAAATGTTTGTGAAAACCATGTGTTTAATTAACCACCAAATTTGAACGCGATCAAATTAGCGGTTTTGATAAGTTGGTACATTTGAAAACGGGTTTGATTAACATTATATTCACACTTGAAAACGGGAAGATTGTAATTAAAACGATCTGGGACAAGTCGACATTTTAACTGAAAATTTTTTGTTCTGTATTTGATTTTTAATTTACAAAAGACATTTGAAAACTGGGGATTTCAATGGTACATTTTAATCGGTTTGCACAATTCTGAAATCATGGTTTCAACAATATCATTTAAATGGTGTAAATTTTGAAACAGTTTTCTATTGATTTACAACATAAATGGTCCACACGAGTTGTACTATAGGATTGCGATTGTGTGAATGCAGGAATGGGACAGTCGTGTCGACATGACAAACACGACAAGTCGACAACAAAACGGAAATGAAGTCAACACGACAAGTGACAACTCACAAACGACAAGTCGAATTTTTACCGCTGACAAAACGAGATCATGTACGCGCAATTAACGCGTGTTTGAAATGTCGATTGTGTCGTGTTTCGACTTGTCGTGTTTGTCTGTATATATTCGACTTGTCACTTTTAAACAACGAAAACATTGTGACTGTTTTACTTTAAAAAGGGTGTCTGCAGTTTTTCAGACACACAACTTGAAAACGGGTGTAGTCTGTTTTTAATTTGGAGGTCACATTTGAAACGGCAATGGAGTTGATTTAAATAGGGTGACATTTTGCAAACGGGTTAGTTTTTACTTCGTGTGGATCAAATATACGAAAAAATGTTTTACATTCAAGGGTAACATTGAAAACTTTGTTGTTAATCACACTTTTCTATCAACTTACTTGGGTCGCAGAAACACATTTGCAGTCAGCTGGTGGTTTAAGCACTAAGCCGTAACATATTGTACTATAAAACCTTTTAAAAATATGTTGATAATAGTATGCCATTTAACTTGTCTAATTCTTTAACCTTTACCTGAATAGCATCGACTAAAATATTATGAACATCAATGAAAAGGCCGTAGATGACCTAAATATAGCAGTTATTTATTAAGCCTATGGATTCAAACCCTATTGCATGGATTGAATCATGTACCAAAGAACATTTGACGGTTGAGTTATTTACATGTAATATATAGTACTTTCTATATACTTTTTTCACTAAAGCCTTACGTTTATAACCCTTCTTACATGTACTTTTTTACTTTTAGACGAACAAAGTTATATAAGCAAAAACGTGTAACATGGTGTTAAAAACATCTTAAGCTATATTTACAATGTTGACAGTACTACCAAAAACCATGATACATTTTACCATTTACGTTTACAGGTAAGTGGAATGAGAACACCCACAGTATATAGTGATCGTCTGGACCTGACACAGTCAGACCAAGAAGCCAAGCTTTGGACTACGATTTCATTGTACCTTTTTACGGCGATTTTAATAATTATGAATTGACTTCTTTCGATATATTTTTATCTAAACATACAAAAACAATAAAAGAAGTATAGTACATTGCATCAATTATGGAAATGTTTACAAATAATCATACATCTCAGAATCATTTTTAAAGTTTAATTCGTCATATATTATAGTTTGCAATAATTTACTTAAGGAAAAATAACATGTCAAAATGTTTGCCCAGTTATGACACATATAACTTTTCAGGACATATTTACGTAAATGTTAAAGCATTTTAGTGCACACAATGACCGAAAATATGTATTATATATCGTCAAATTAAAAACTACGTTACGGTTCAATGGCATTCTGAAGAATGTATATAATATATAATTACAACAAAAATAGAGGTTTTTCCTGCTAAATATGTATCAAATACATGGGCAGTTCATATGCTTCATATTGCGATCCTGAACAACAATAAGCAAATATATCCCACTATCAATTTCATACGATTACACTAAGTCTAGACGGGTTGGCGTTATTCAAAATGGCGTTGTCACGTCTGAAATTGCCAAAGTTCAAACATAGAGGTCAATAAACGTTTGGTCAGAAGTTGAAATTTCATATAAATAAAGAAGATAAATTCATTTTAGTGAAAATCGAAAACTTCGAACAAAATCATACATATTCATAAATATGCAAATAAGGATATGCGAGGTAATTTGCATATAATACTTTCAAAACAAATAGGTATTCTTTACTTTTAAACTAAGTCATTCCAGCATCTCTACGTCTAATATTTGGTAAGGCATTGCGCTTTTTTTATTTTATGATAACATCGATCATCTGGTGATGTGTTTTGAAAATAACGTTACGCCAAAATACCCAAGCCGTCAGAATGCAAACATGGCTCATTTTGTAGCTTTGTAAAAGCTTTTAGGAAATTATACCCTCGTAATACCCTCTTGGGAGGTTATTAGCAGCTCAGGGACATCAACCTCGTGACCGTAAAGGTTCAGTAAATAACAGTTTTAAACAGAAACGTGACTACCAATATGTATAAATGTTGCATGAATGTAAAAGTGTGTTCAGATTAGTTTATTTAGAAAAAAAAGTTGTTGATATGTTTTAGATAGCTGTTTTAACGATAGATGTATTCTCGGATAGCATATACAACGGTTAATTATGACTTCAGTAACGTAACAAGAGATGAGCTTCAATTAGCTTGGAGACAAATATACCTTCTAAAGGAATCGGGTTTCTAATTAAACAAAAAACTCCGTGTAAAGGTAAAAAATGTGTAGCCTACTTGATTTGATATCAGACTAAGGTATTAAGGTACAGAATTGTGCGTGTGTTACTCAGAGCAGAATATTAAAATGGTAAATAAAGCAGAATGTAGCACCCATAGAAAGTAAAAGATATGTATACTTAAAAATATGATCAGAGATTATATTAACCTTGTACTACGGTGAGGGTAGCAAAGGTTTCATTTTTAAGGCCATGTCATATTTATATTCTGTTTTATTTGCAACAGGCCGCTTCACGGGCAATGTACTGGTACTCATATCTGTAGGATTCCACGCGACCTGAATGGAAAAATTACGGAAAATGTGGAAAACGGCGTATCCGGTTTCCTCTACTTACTCTAGGGAAATAGTTCAAAGTAATAATACTCCTATAATAGATACAAAAATTAAGTCTTGACTATAACCCGAAGCTACTGCTTACATGTTGTTGCTTTTTTACTACAAGCCTTTATTATTACTTCTTTAAAAGAAATGTCTGCTTTAAGGAGGAAATCAATGTCAGCCAACCAAAGTAAACAAAACACCGACTTATAACAAAAAATGTCATGTTATCTTCGAAATCGCCATATCAATTTACAAAGCACAAATGGAAGAATGTTGGTACAAAAACTATTGTTCTTGACCAACGGAACACTCTTGACTTCTAACACCTAAAATGGTAAATGAACACTCTGGTACAGTATACAAACTGTAACTAATTCTCATACCGCTGTAATCAACAGTGCAACCATATCCTTTCGTCTACGTTCCCAGTGAATCACTCCATTTGATGTGGGTAATTTATCAAGATCTTACCAAATAGTCGACTCTTTCATGTGGATCGGATATGGGACATGGATACAAAATATATCAATATCCTATCGAGACTGTTTACACCAACTTATTGTCGCGGTGATTTAATCTTGGGGTTTAGACTCCTAAGGTTCTACTGTATCTATATCCGACACTTTTTTGCGGTGTTCCATTTTCGCCATTTCTCCTAGGTCGCGAAATTGAATCATACGTAGAAATTACTTGGTTTACAGTATTGCGAGCCCAATGGATTCCTATCCATATCCTTCTTATCAACACATGAAATACTACTCTAACGTTACTACTTCTATTATAATTCTGCTCTAATAAGGTTCTAAGAAAATGCGGCGACTGGCTATCAACCGACCTTATTAACAGTTAATCGCTTATACATGTATTTACATTTGTAAACATATACAGAAAATAACGGAACTGATGGCAAAAAAAAATGGTTTGTAATGAACACTGTTTTTATCAGTTAGGAATGGATAGCGGTGTCAACGTAAAGATTGGCAGCTGTGTATATGTTATACGGAAACAGAAAACGTCTAGTCGGAACGGCAGACAATAAACAGTTTGTGTTGAACGGTACTCACCTGGTTGCACTGTGCTGTACCGGTTATGAGACAATATACACGCATTTAAAAAATTGTGTAGGCAAGAGTGACAGAACAAATTGATTCTAAATGAACAGAGTTCAATACTGCAATATGAGATGTATTATATAGTACATAGAGATCGTTGTTGAATGTGTATGATTTTTTTATAAAAAAAAACCCGCATATTTTAACATCTATAATTATTAGAAATATTCTACTCTCAAAATAAATTGAAAACGCAACAGAAAGGATCCAATAATGTTTTATGCTAATCAGATAAATATATAGGGGTATATTTCGTTTCAGAAGTCTAATATCATTTATTAAAAAGACATTTATTTTTACTAACCTTTATTAAAGCAGAAAAATAAAAAAAAGATATTTTACAACTTATTTTCTGTTGGATTATTTTGTACATTTGGTTTTCTCTCTGCTCTCTTCCTTTCCCTGTTCTTTCTCGCCCACTTCTGCTTTGCTTCCATACCGGCTTTATTAATTGAGGGTAGACGTCTTGGAGGAACATTTCCGGACGGGAACGATGTGTAAGAGTATGTAGCGTACTGACCACCACATTTAGATCGGATGAAGGTGAGGGTTCTGATATATTGACAACAAAAAAAGCCACTCCCCCGCTTCCTTTCTTGGGAACGATACCCTCCGCTTCCACACCTAATTTTGTAACTACCAACACAGTTGCTTAAAGCTGCTTGTGTTCTGCGAACGGTGTTTTCGACATCTGATCAATCATCCAAGGCAGTGTTCGGCTTTTACAAACATGGCCTGAAGAGAAAATAAGATGAATATTGGCGAAACGTTAACGATCTCTTCCATTAGTCATAGTGTTTATTTGTTTGTTTGATTGATTGATTATTTTAACGTCCTAGTAACAGCCAGGGTCATGTAAGGACGGCCTCTCGTGTATGCAGTGCGTAGCGTGTGTGAAGTGCGAGGTGCGTGTTTTGGGAGACTGCGTTATGTTCGTGTTGTGTCTTTTTGTGTCAACGGGCGAACCAGTCGTCCCACTCCCTGTTTGGTGAGCGCTAAGCAGGAGCAGACACTATCACTATTATAAACTTTGGTGTGTCTCGGCCAAGGGACAAAACCCAGAGCCCTTCCTCACAGGGACGAACGCTCAACTCAAGGCCAAAAGTGAGGAGGTGCCAAGGGAGGCATAGTGACAAATGCATAACATTACATTTCATCCAACACATCACTAAAACTTGAAAATAGTGTACACCTTATTGATCCTGTTTCTACAGAGGAACACTCGTAAACTTCCATGTACATTTTCTTCGGTTTTAGAATTTGCATATTGTAGTACTAGTAGGTAAAGGATTTCTAAAAATCATTCAAATTATACATCGAGCATATCGTATGCATCTTTTTCAAAAATATCCAGTTACATATGGCAGTGCTGTTAGTAAAGAAATTTCAAAATATTATATTGCTATATACGAATATACAAAGCTCTAAAGAACAAATTAGCAAATAGAGGTAAAATTAGTCAGTTAAGATCGTAGATGATTAACGAAATCGAAAGTATAGGCCTACATCGTCCATAACCTGATTTAAACAAATTAAGGTTAACTTAATTACCAATCAAAATAATATGATATATAATGTATGCAGTTGAAAGTTTGTTTTGAAGAAAACGTATTTCATTGTTTGAGCAAAAATAGTAATAATTAACAAACTTATGACTTTCCACAAGCAAATACTAATGTGCGCAGATCTAAAATATATTAAGCACTGGTCAGCTATATTAGTTAACTCGTCAAAATATGTTTTCTACCTACTCATACAGTAATCATTTTCAATGAATTCAACTCCAATCTTATAGATAGAAAAAATCATTGACGATTGAAATTCCTTATGCTTTAGGCCAGTACGCAGGCGGTCGCTGTCTCTAGTTTTGTCCCTGACGGCATTTAGTACCATTTAACAGTTCATCGTTTTTGTTGACGTGATATTGAAACAGCAATCATAAACAACAAAAGATACTGGATGGCGTGGATGCTTATGATGAAAGTTTGACAAATATATTATTAATACGAAATCGCTTTTACTCACTGATCACCCCACTCAGACAGCTTCCCGGGGTCAGTGAAGTATAATAGTCTGAATGAACGGTACGGTGAAAGAAAATTCGTAATTTAATTGGCTGAAATTACATCTTAACACTGGCCACTAACAATGCAACTTTGTAACAATGTGTTTCTTTACGTAAATTATTATGGTGGCTGATTACGGCCATCTCGTGTTGTTGTGTTGTCGCCTTGTCGTGTTGTCGCCGTGTCGAGTTGTCGCGGTCTCAAACTGCGACAGCCCGAGATTTAACAGTTAAAATGTCGACTAGTCGCGTTTTCGAACCGCGACAAGTCGACAACACGACAAGACGACAAGTCGACAACACGACAAGTCGACATTTCAAACACGCTAATTAGCGCGTACAGAATCTCGTGTTGTTGCGGTAAAATGTCGACTTGTCGTGTTGTCGAGTTGTCGACTTGTCGTGTTGTCGCCTTGTCGTGTTGTCGACTTGTCGTGTTGTCGAGTTGTCGACTTGTCGCCTTCCTGTACACATGCGCAAACAATGGATAACACTCGCCATATTGGATTGCTAATGAAAAATAATTGTGTGCATGTGTTTGTACTTAGATGAAGAAATTTGATAGCAATTTCTTTACCGAGAGTTGTCAAAGTATTTTTCTCTGAACTATGAATTTCAATAATTTGTTTATTATATGATAATCGTGTAATAATGGTCTGGTCACGCCGTCTGATTAGTACGCAGTAATCGTCATCTGTTAATTTTAAGGTCACTTGAACCGCTAAGGCCTAATAGTTCGAAGGCCCGTTTAATCCGAAAATTAGAAAATATTGCAATTTTATGGTGGCATATTTCTGCCATCGATTTGCCGACTTACGACTTAATAATGTCGACATCGTTAAGGCATTAAGTCGAAATCATATCGGAATATGTCGACATAAACAGAAGAATATGTCGACTTACCACATGTACATGCCCACACAATGAATCCAAGATATTTATGTAGACAGTCGGTAACTCGGCGATTAATGTGTTTATGCTCGGGTGTGACACCGACTTGTCAGTTATTGATGTCGACATCTAAACTAAAAGATGTCGACATCTGGTCTTGAAAGTGGGAATCAAAGGCCACCCTTTCATAGAGCACTGTGTATATGCAGCAAAAGCCATACAGCAGAGATCGACGTTGATTTTGTTAATTCAAGTTTTTATTCATTTGATTTAAAAAAAAATGTGATCCTGCACATCCCGGCCATGAAACTGTAGCCTGCGTGTACGTAGTTGTTAGCCCGAGCTAAGGAAGTGTACAACGAATTATTAATATATATAACCGTGGGTTGAAAATTCGTTTCAAAGCTGTGTGTGTGTGTTTTGTTGATTGGCATTCGTACCAAGTCCATGTAGTACATACCGTACTATACTATATTAAAAGAATGAATGAAAATAAAAATAAAAAAATAAAATAAAGATTTTTTTATGTTGTATTTTCTTGTGAATCCCGAAAAAACCCAGTTACGTAATTTAAAAGCCATAAAGGTCACAGTACAGGTACACAATACACGTTGGGAAACCAGCTTTAAATGTAAATCTCTGCCTCGATACACTTATATAAAGGCACAACGGATTTTTGTTACGGTCTTAATGGTCAGATTCAAACTTTGGGCTAAAAATCCTCCAGGGACGCGGTTTTAAACTCCCAACTCGCGATACATCTGCATCTATTTTTCGTAGTAAAAACATGCGTTCTTTGTAGTCAAACGTAGTAAAAAAAAGTCACGTGCTTATACCTCATTCATGCCATTGGCCGTAATATAAAATTGTATTATGGGTAACTAGTGATCACGTGATTTTGTGTTTACTTCCAAATATGGTGATAGTTTGCTTGCCATTTCTTCGGAGAAATTGATTTATTTGAAAATATTTAGACT
The DNA here is from genome assembly GCF_041381155.1 of Argopecten irradians. NCBI lineage: Eukaryota > Metazoa > Mollusca > Bivalvia > Pectinida > Pectinidae > Argopecten > Argopecten irradians. The sequence goes on from NW_027187806.1 coordinate 30,039, forward strand.
CCAAAATATTATTAATATTGCATGCTTATCATTTGACTTGCACATATGCACTGTTTTACTACAAATAATGAACTGAAATGAGTTGTAAAGCTGCCATTTTCACGTTTTGTAAATAAATGATATAATACGAATTGACCAATTCAATAGGTCTAACCGTCTAATCTAAAATCAGCGAAGATCGGCTACTCCCGGCTAAATTCGTAGAATTCTAAATTTATATATTTATATATATTATTACCTGCTTTAGGGCTCAGAACATATACATATAACACAGAGAAAATAAGGCCAAAGTATGTATAAATACCAGGTCAGAGAAATCACTCTATTTGGAAGTAAACACACACTCATGTGATCACTAGTTACCCACTAATACAATTCCATATTTATTTCGGCCAATGGCATGAATGAGGTATAATCACGTGACTTGTTTTACTACGTTTTACTAGAAAGCGTGTTTTGTACAATTATGGGGAAAATCCTCCGCGGATCGTGGTTTCATTTCCACCATTTGAAATTGTTAGCAATACTATCATATCATAGTTTATTTTCCATATTATTTCCAAATAGTTATAAGCTTCCACATAGCCCACTTAGCTTTTTGGGAATCTAATACATATGTACACATATAGTAAGAAACATGGGCTTATGCGCTTACATGGCAGGTCTCAAGGCCCTCTACCAATATTGTGAATTTCATGGCCCTGGGGTCTCGGAATTTTCCCCAGGGGATAGGGTCTTTACCATAGTTTATATAGGAGACATATTTATTTGTTTGTTTAAAAGCAAAACATTATTCATAACTGTGCATATCGGAATTCAGGTGACTGTTAGACATTCTCAACTCTCATCCATTTGTAAAAAAATTTGTATTGATATTATTTTTTTTTTTGCAAATTTTCAGCAAAACAAACATGTTTCAAATTAAATTAATACACATATTTGATTAATATATTTGATCTGCATTCATTATTGAATTTAAAAAAAAAAAAAAAAAAAAATTATAACATAGCAAAGGTACATGGTTTGTCATTTTAATCAAGGGAGATAAATCCGATTTGAAGGATTTTCCACAAAGTGGAAAAGTTAAAGCCGCATAATCCGTATCTTTCAGGGTCCGTAAATCAACAAAAGAAAATTAGGGTACATATATTATAAAAAGTTATCAACTTTCTCCTAATTACACACCCAAAAAGTCCCGAGTTCAAAAGAAATTAATGATTAAAAATTCGATATCCAGAGTGTTTGAATAATTCACTTTCCATGCATTATTCAACCAAAATTTAGACTGGTACATTTCCTGGTCAACATCAATTATAATTTCAACACAAATTTATTAGATGATGTTTCAAGTAATTGTCGAGTATATATACATGAACTTTGACATCTGCCATGGCACAACATGTAATCTTCAATTTATCAATGTTTCACAATCAAAGTCTACTCTAAGCCTTCTGTTTCAAATGGTGGAAATGAAACCACGATCCGCGGGGGATTTTCCCAATAATGGCACAAAACACGCGTTCTTTGTAGTCAAACGTAGTAAAACAAGTCACGTGATTTACCTCATTCATGCCATTGGCCGAAATAAATATGGAATTGTATTAGTGTGGGTAACTAGTGGTCACATGAGTGTGTGTTTACTTCCAAATAGAGTGATTTCTCTGACCTGGTATTTTATACATAATTAGGCCTTTTGAAGAAGATCTTATATTTCTCTGTGTTATATGTACATGTATATGTTTCTGAAAACCTAAAGCAGGTAATAATATATATAAATATAAATTTAGAATTCTACGAATTTAGCCGGGAGTAGCCGATCTTTCGCTGATCCTAGATTAGACGGTTAGACCTATTGAATTGGTCAATTCGCATTTATATCATTTATTTACAAAACGTGAAAATGGACAGTTTTATAACTCATTTCACATCATTATTTATAGTAAAATAATACATATGTGCAAGTCAAAATGATATGCATGCAATATTAATAACATTTTGGAGTCTAAATATTTTCAAATAAATCAATTTCTCCGAAGAAATGGCAAGCAAACTATCACCATATTTGGAAGTAAACACACAATCACGTGATCACTAGTTACCCATAATACAATTGTATATTCCGGCCAATGGCATGAATGAGGTATAAGCACGTGACATTTTTTACTACGTTTTTACTACAAAAAATAGATGCAGTGACATTTTACTACGTTTTTACTACAAAAAATGGCAGATTTGTCGAATCGAGTTATAGATCACTTTGATTGTTGTCGATTATAAGATTTGGGGAATACTTACATGAGAAAGTCGACAATTTTATTGGAAAAATTGAAACCTTATTACGATCGAGATCCAGTATAGTCCATACCAAATAAGCCAAACGTGATCCTGAATATTACTGATGAATTATGGTGTTTTTTCCGTGAATCGTGTTTATAGGAATTACCAAAGTTGGCATATTACAACATTGTCATGTAAATAGAAAACCAATCAATGAATTATTTAGTCAAAAACCACTATTGTGCAGGTCAAAATTTTACAATGTAGTCATATTAAAAAACAATTTATTACTAAATTGGCAAATGAAATGATAAAAATATTCATGGAGTTGGCTGTATTAATTTTGGACCGTTTATTTACAAAAAATAATGTTTAAAGTATAAATTGCTAAAACCGGTAATTGTCGCATCGACATTATTCTGTTTGTTGAGCACATGTGTCACTATGTCGAAAATATTTTCAGATAGTGTAACAAAAATTTCCTCAAATCAATTGTTGCACAAGTCATATAAATTTATATTACATCCAGCTTGTAATAAATATTTCTGAATTTGGATTCAAGAAATGCACTAACAAAACAAAGTTGATATTGTATTCCATTTGACCGAATTTTATTCAAGCTAAATCACACGAAAATGGTATTTTTGAATGATTCAAATTTTAAATTCGATGAGTAAATAAGTAATTGTAATTACAGTATAGTACGGGTATGTACAACAATGCTACTTTTAGTACGAATGCTAATCCACAAAGCAGCACACACACAGCTTTTAAACGAATTTTCAACCCACGGTTATATATATATAATAAATGATTATGGCCAAGAGGATGGAAAATTCACAAAGCAGAGTCCTTTTGCACTCTAAACTTCCTCAGCTTGGACTAACATACAATCAATATGTACGTACACGCAGGCTACAGCTGCATGGCCGGGATATGCAGGATCACAATTTTTTGTTAAATTTTTGTAATCAAATATAATAAAAATTTTCTGAATTAACAAAATCAACGTCGAACTCTGCTGGTATGGCGCCTTGCTGCATATACACAAGTGCCCTATGAAAAACGGATGGCCTTTGAATATCAACTTTCATGGACCAGAATGTCGGACATCTTTTAGTTTTGATGTCGACATCAATAACTGACAATCGGTCGTTGTCACACCCAGCCAGCGATCAAACTCGATTTAATCGACCGCGACGGTTACCGACTTTCTACATAATTATCTTGGAATCATTATTTGGGCAGGTTTGCATGTGGTAAGTCGACATATTCATTCTGTTTATCTCGACCCTTCCGATAATGATGTTCTACTTATAATGCCTTAATTTGATGACGATCATAATAATTTTAAAGTCGGAAAACTCGATGGCAGAATATGCCACCAATATGGTCTATGTAATGAGAATTAGTACACTGAAATTTACAGTTCGAAATATTCACGAAACAACCTAAAGTTTTAGTATGTACAAAGCATATGGCTGAAAATAATTTGCGCATGTGTAACAGTTTGCAAACAAGCGACAAAAAATGTACAACACGACAAACTGACAGAAAATCCATACATTATAACAACAAACAACACAGACAATTATAATTCATATTACTGCAGGTTTATTGTCGACAATTAGATGAAGAAAATGACTTGTCGTTGTATCTTCATCTATCTTGTAATTTCGAACAACAAGACAATTTAAAGATTTGATTAAACTGTTAAATTCAATTCTCCGAAAATAATTGAAATGTTAACATTGAAAACACGCGAATTTTCGACAATCACGGTAAACACGATACATGATACAATTACAAAGTATCAGACAACAAATAAGTTTAAACTAAAACTTAATCGAATTTTGTGTTGTAATGTAAAACTAAAATTATCAGTTGTAATAGAAACATGCACATTTTGAAATGTTGACTAAATAACAACGAGTTGTGACTTACTTGCAATTTGATAACATAAAAAAACAATTAACTGATTTTAACTGTGTAAATCGCGGATATGTGAGTTTTGAGAAAATTATGCGACAAACAGAAAAACACGAAATGTGGAAACATCTTGTCAAATTTGTTATAATTTGTTACGGTAAAAAATTTCAAGTTAATAATCATTTCCCCTTGTACAAATTCTAATTTTTAAAAGTCAAATTTGTCAACCAAATCAGGCAATTTAAATTCACAACAGGATGGATGTAAACATAATTAACTTGTAATTTCTCAACATTATTTTAGTTTCATTTGGTTATTAAACTGAAAAACATGACTATCAAATATGAGTAATGTGACAGTCATTTGAACCCGTTTTTAATTACTGAGAAAGCTTAATTATCTGTAAAAAAACTGTTTTTGTTTATTCGAAAATTGATGCAATGCATAATGCTCCACTATTTCAAAATTTTTCACATTCAAAATATCTTGTAAAAGGGTAATACACAATTTTATAACCACTGTCCTATTTGTAATGATTTCCAAACGATGAAAGTTAAGTTGCATTTCATTGAATCAAATTTCGTTCAATCACTGACAAATTAACTATTTCTAAAAGTAATAAAAACTTGGTGGCTGATTACGGCATCTCGTTTTTGGTTAATTGTCAATGTTGTAAATTACATGTTTGTCGCCTTGTCGATTATCGCGGTTCATTCTGCGAAAAATGAATTTAACATCTAAAATGTCAAAGTAAATTTTCCGAAATACAGTCACAAACCTATCGATTTTTAAACCTGTAAACGACAAGTCGACAATCATAAAATTGTAAACCTATCAGTTTATTTTAGTCAAACACGTATTAAACTAATTTTATTAGCGTCAATTTCTGTTTAACATAAATCACAACAGTTTTAATTCGCGGTAAATCATTCTTTTATGAGTATTTTAGCTTGTCGTAAAATGTACGAGTTTCGACTTTTCTTTGTCGAAACTTTCCTAGAATTGTCGAATACGACAAACGAAAAAGTTCGAATCAATATAAGAATGTCGCCTTCCTGTATACAAAGTAATCTTGTAAAATCATAATGTATGTTTTCATAAATGTCCATCGTTAATGATCATTTAGACAACGTTTTCGTTATTTAACATATATGAAGTTTTACTTGTGCGAATAATTATGTCCGTACCTGTTATGGTGGCTGATTACGTACCAGTGTTGTTGTGTTGTCGCCTTGTTTGTTTGTCGCCTTGTCGAGTTGTCGCGGTCTCAAACTGCGACAAACCCGAGATTTAACAGTTAAAATGTCGACTTGTCGCGTTTTCGAACCGCGACAAGTCGACAACACGACAAGACGACAAGTCGACAACACGACAAGTCGACATTTCAAAACGCTAATTAGCGCGTACAGAATCTCGTGTTGTCGCGGTAAAATGTCGACTTGTCGTGTTGTCGAGTTGTCGACTTGTCGTGTTGTCGCCTTGTCGTGTTGTCGACTTGTCGAGTGTTGTCGAGTTGTCGACTTGTCGCCTTCCTGTTACACATGCGCAAATCATATGAAATAACCACTATCTTTGAATATAGAAAACTGAAGTCAGTGCTTGTGAATATTTGGTGTGTTTGTAAGATATTCGATGTTCAAAATTGTTAAAAAATTATATTTTTCCCCATTGTTAACTCTTTTGAAATGTATTATACTTAACGGAAATCATAATATTAAATTAATTGAATATTAACAAAACAAAGGATATTGTCAGAACACAGAACAAAAATGTTTGTACAATGAACAGTAACAGAGAGGACAAATGTACATGTATATCAACTTAATATTGTAAAATCTCCTTTACAAAATATTGTGTTATTAATCGGTTAAAACTTATTATTCAATTTGAAGAATTGAAGAGAACACGGATGATAAGACGAAATATTATCTATTATTACTAATTACTGTAATAGGTTATGTGTGTAGTACATCAAACAATAACCTTAATTTAAGATCTAATAAAGAATTTGATTTAAAACGATTAAAAAAAATCATTAAAACTTTCATTTAGTCCAAAGCGTTATAGAACAGATAAGGTGTATGTGGTCCCCATCTTTCTGGTAATTAGTTCATCTATTTTGATCATCTGCATGCATCACAACGTATATAATGTTAATATTCTTATTTATAAAATTTGTTTATTGTAATACAGCAAGATTTAACCCTCGAAAGTTTGATTGTGCATTTTGACTACAGTAATTCATACAATAGTAATCAAATGCTGTAGCATAGATACTTCCAGTAGACATTTAATATAATGGAACTCTTGCAAAAGAAAAGTACACAATTAGTATTTCTGGGTCTAGAAATTCCTAATACACAAAACATGTGTTCATTTTACGAAATGAATATCATAATCATATAGAAATCTTTCTCAAAGCGATCCATTTGTGGTTAAGAGAGGCTTGGCTAATTATGATACATCCAAGTATAATTGACCTGTGTTAATATGGTCCGAGTGCAAAGTCAATAAAAGCAACTCAAGTTACATTACGCAAACATTGAGTTCTTCAGGGTGGTGTCCTATGGTCAATGCTTTTTCTTGTAAGTAACATGCACATTAGAGAATGGTTTGATACTTGCCAAAGAAAATAATAAAAAGTATCTAGTAAAAAAATAAGAACCTCAGTTTCGGTTCATATGGTGTTATACCGCCCTGGTATAATTTAAAATAATGACCTCGGGCTACGGTCTGGGTTATTATTTATTCTACCAGGGCGGGACAACAACATATATACATCCTTATGCATGTATATCTGCAGTGCTTTTATCTTTATATTCGGTAATTCCTGTGTTATATTCGATACATTTACCATTATGCTCCGTCGTTATATCGAGATATTCGATGCCTTTTCCTTTATATTATGTAGCTAAAATTAAACTTTATATTCGGTACAAATTTCTTTAAATTCTGTACACACTTCTTTATATGATGTGCAACCTTCTTTATATAATGTGCAAACATTTATATAATGAAGATCAAATCCGGCTTATAATATTTGCATAATTTTTCGGCTGATTTCGTCTTAGTGACAGCACTTTGAATAGTTGTGTAGGATTTTGAAAAGGAAATTATTGCTCTTACCAACGGTAGTAACCGTTTTTTGTGAAGATTTACTATAAATATGATTTTAACCGCTAAAACTTCATATAGGTGGACTACGTTTTGTTTGTCTCGGGGATCTATCCATCCTTCCTCAATATATATATCACCATGTAGATTACGATTTTACCGATTTTTGTATATTAAACTCATAAAACGTCCAAAATAGTCTATGCATGACACTCTGGTGGGTCCAAATTATTGGGTCGCCATCTACATGTAGACAATTAATCCTGTGTCTATATTGGATCACCAATATAAGAAAAAAAAAATTGATTTTGTTTTTAATTTTAGATGTGCTACTATTTTGTTAATTCATATCATGAAAATAAAAACAATTAAGAAGCAAACGCTAATTGAATTCTTCGTTTCGGAAAGGTAGTTTGGTCTTAAAAGCTGTATATATGTGCCGTAATTTTCATACTCACGAATCAAGAGCTTTTGGATATTTTATTCACCATCAACCTTTCGAAAATTACATTTACAAGTATGAATAAGAACTGAAAATGATTTTGACAGTACATATGCGGTCAGGCTATGAAGCCAAGATGTGGTCTACAATTTCATTTAACATTTTTATAAAGTAATAAGAAATTATAAAGTGATTACTGCAGGTATGCATTTATCTTAAACATACATAAGACATAAATTCTGGACTTGTAAATAATGTTTACAAGGCATCGTACATGGTTTTTTCTGACCATTTGAAGAATGATTATCACACCTTAAAAGAACCTGATGGTTTTCAATAGTTTCTTGAAGAAAAAAATGCATGCCTAGTTACGACACATATAACTTAATTAATCAACACATAAAATCGGGTAATTAATAAAACAAAATGTTCCCAGCCGTCATACATCATCTATGATATAGGTACATGTATATATATATCCGAATAGCGTATATTGAACTTTGATTCCTAGGCGTGGCAACATTATAAGATTTTTTCAAAATATGTAGATATGTAGATCTGCTACATGATCTGTTGAGATCAGCCGCTTGATTTTTACACTTTCAACTTATCCTAAACATGTTTCCCTAACAGGCTTAGTTGAATTCGGACCAGTTTGAGAAGATGATCGAAATGTTATATTTAATGGTGATGAGACGACAAATAAAAGTGATGTCGATAGGTCACCTGCCTGGTGACCACCTTGTCCTTAAGGCTTAATAGTCCGAAGGCCCGTTAATATTAACGTCCGTTAGTCCGAACGACCGTTAGTCCTAAGGCCCATTAGTCCGAAAGTCTGATAGTCCGATAACCGATATAAATGTACAGACTTTAATTACAAGACTCAGTAGTAAACTTGCTAAGATATGTGTAACTCTAGATTGACACCATCTTCAGTGACCCACGGATGATTGCACTACACTACGCTACATTTATCACAAATGTAGCGTAGGGTCACCGACAAAAAGCGAAATGTGGACTAATTTTAAAAATTGTGAAAAAAAAACATAATCTTGCAATATACATAAACGTATCCGATATGAAAGAGAGTGTATATGTACACTGCAATCCTGGTTATTAGTTTCCCAGAAATTACCATTATGCGAACCATTTTTCATCATTGAAAAAGGGGAGAATAAACAAGTAAAAGGAAGAAGAAGGAAACACAAAAATAAGTCGTGAAATACATATTTCATAACATGTATGCAGGTTAGAATTGGTGATATATATATCATCCATTCATGCAGCCATGTTATCCCTAATGCAATCAAATTGGCAGGGGACATAAGCTTTACATTAGGCGATTATTTGTTTGTAAAATAATTCATAAAATGTATATTTATGTGACATCTTATCAAATGTAAAATATTTTCTATTTTTTTTATGATTTTTTTTTTTTGTAATTTTGATGTATTTTTTATCCATGCAATGCTCATTGAAGAAATCACAACTTGCCGTCCATAGAAGTTTGCAGTTAAATAACTTTAAAGAATTGCCGAAAAATGTATTTATCACAATTTATTGAAAACATGTCAAACTATCAATTTACATGAAGTAAAACAACTATATAAATTGCAATATTTTCTATTTTTCGGATTAACGGGCCTTCTGAACTATTAGGCCTTAGCGGTTCAAGTGACCTTAAAATTAATGATGATGATTCATTACTGCTTACTAATCAGACGGCACGTACCAGACTTATTACACGATTATCAAATAATAAACAAATTTTGAAATTCATAGTTCAGATTAAAAAATACTTTGACAACTCTCGATTAAAGTAAATTTGCAATATCAAATATCTTCATCTATATGCTACATGAACACAATGCACACAATTATTTTTTCATGTGCCTGACTATTCAATATCGATGTATTATCCATAATCCTTTGCGCATGTGTAACAGGAAGGCGACAAGTCGACAACTCGACAACAATTATAAGTCGACAACACGACGAAGGCCGACAACACGACAAGTCGAAACTTCGACAACACGACAAGTCGACAAATTAACCGCGACAACACGTGTATCGCGCAATAATTAGCGTGTTTGAAATGTCGACTTGTCGTGTTGTCGACTTGTCGTCTTGTCAGTGTTGTACGACATTGTCGCGGTTCGAAAACGCGACAAGTCGACATTTAACTGTTAAATCTCGGGTTGTCCGCAGTTTTTGAGCCGTAGACCGCGACAATATCGACAAGGCGACTTTAACACGATAAGGCGTACAACACAACAACACGAGCATGGCCGTAATCAGCAATAGGACTATTTGGTCGCATTATTAATGATTCAATACTGCAATGCGTTTGACAATTTAGTGAAACGTCCTTAACATAACTGATGACTTGCGTTATGAAAGTCGGTAGACATGTTATTTGTTTAAGTTAAGTCAACTTTTAAAACGATGAATGGGTGTAGTATTGATACAGTGCAAAATTAAGTTTATTGCTGGTCTTGCTCAAAATTGTCGACTACTTTTTAAATTGTTATGGCATAAAATTTTTCAAATGTTTAATGATAACGGTAATCTGACTATATAAATCGCATATATTCTAAGATCATCCACGATAACTCACAAATACACGCAAAAAATGTCTATTGCAGATTTTAAACAACGACTACTCGATATAGGCACAAATTTAAATGAAATTAAAATCCGCAAACTCTCAATTATACGGCAAAACCATTTCATGATTATAAAAGTACTTAAACGTAAGGGCCAATATACTAAAATCTTCTGGCTAAAGCAATCATCCTGAGCTCAATATTGCGCTCAGTGTTTCCTAGTAAATTTAATAAGAAACTCATGGAAAATATTCGTCTGAAAACACTACTGAAGCTAGTTCTCAAACTTAGAAAATAAATCGCATATACAATTCTTCTGGAATTTTTGTGTTTGATAATAGGTTGTTTCCTTAATCTAATGTACGGAAAAAGTGCAAGATTTAATTCGACTATTTTTTAAATTTCTGAAAATACATTGACTGTAATATGTAAAGAATTTTACATGGCTCATTATAACTATTTATTGGTCAATGTCATTTGAAAGTATAATCTAATGTATCCCCCTTGTACGACTTTACCCATTCCTGAAAGAATTTTGTCTGATTTGATTTTAAAATTTTGAGTTCCCCTAAACCAGAAAGACAATGTTAATTTGACCAATAAATTAGGTCAGACCCCGAAATCCGTTGAAACGCAGTATGCATTTCAGATCGAAATTTAAGTTTCATGTATTTATGAAAAAAATCAATGCTATGTCTGAGTTAAAACCCCCATCAATATTCAAACATATTTGTTTTAAAACTCTACGTTTCATATGCCAAGGCATTTGCCGTCAATACTACTCCATTTGGTAAAGTCATAGTATTTGAATTTACACTGGTCTGGAATCAATTCAAAGAAATTACTTAATGAATTTTAGGGGTACCCGGCATATTGAGGTAAAGTCACTATAACGTATTGAAGTTAAATGCCATGTTGACGGCAAAAATTTTGGAAAATATAAGGATTTAATTTCATGTCAACTCAATTGAAAAACGTTTTTTTATTCCCATAGTTCTAATTATCTGGATTTTCAATATATAAAACCATCATTAAATGGATTCATCGGCTACACCTGTATTTGATTCAGTGTTCAAATCCGTTACCTCATACTGGTCAATACATCCATAATATTGTTTGATTATCTGTAATCTATTAAAAAATTTGCTGGTCAAATCAAATAACCATAATCGGGAAGAATCATTTAAATAGCATATCATTTATTTAGCCACGTGTAATATCTATATATTTAACGATGATATACAAGTCAAATGATTTATGTGAGTAATTGTACAATGTTGTACTATTAATAACAACACCTTTGTCAGCATTGTAATCTTATTCATAATATTACGTGGTTCTTTATGAAACTATATACATATCTACCATTGGCAAATTATTACGTGTGCAAATTTCGTATTTCATAGGTAAAGGACCGAATCCGTAATACAATTATCCCTCAAGATTACAATACTGTCAGTTAATATTGTACGGCCATGTTAATAAATCAATAATGAAAATATGTACATAAAGTAGTTAAGGAATTATTTCTAGAAAGTATTGAATAAAATTTTTCGCGAAATGTTAATCATTAATGATTACTATTATCCCCTTGTACTTGTGGTCTGTGATAAATAACCATTTTTCATGAATGGTGATAATGCCATTTAAGTAGACTGATCGGGTGCTTAAACCTGGACATGATCATACCCATCTGATTAATTTCAGTCTGGAAATATGTTCAAACTATTATCTTATGTTCAAAGTTCAGTATACCATCTTAAACTTTAATCAAAATTTTGACATCAGAATGTTTGATATGTTACTTCAAAAGTGATTAGATTAATATGTTCGACATTGTATACGATCATGTTGATCTATTCCGTATTTATCGAATCAATGTATTGTTAATTGTAAGTATTTATGTAACGTAATGAGCACGTATCAAATGGTTAAACGAACTGTAACTAGTGTATGTTTTTCACAAATTATTACATTAAAAATATTATACTATATAAGTTTTAGTAAAACTTTTCAAAGGACAATCAGAAATTCACGTAAATCACGTGCCATGTAAGATCATGTCATACATGTTGATAGTTACACGCCACTATCTAAGATACATATACAACATTTAAGAGAACCTAAATGTCCCTTTATGGTCAAATGTTTGTGAAAAATATGTACTGTATGATATGATATGTTATTATACCATAAAAGATGATCCGATGCACTCATGTTAAGTAGGTTCATCGTTACGAATACATTACTACTTTTATGTATCATCAAAATGCATTGTAAAAATTGGAAACAGTAAATACCCCGTTCTGAACGTAGTAAAAAATGATATTGATAACTTTCCTTCGTGAAGAATTTTCTAGAATGGCTATTCTGGAGTTGGTGTAGACGTATTGTTTATTCCCATGATGTTTGGAAAAATACCCCCCTGGCAAATATTTGCCAGCTGTGATCACGAGTTTTTGTGTTTTGCTATATGTGTGAAGCCGGTGTATTCAGTCAACCTTAAACAGTTAACCTTCTTCTTATCTATTAGTTCTATGACCAGGAACATGCAAAACTTGTATTATGGTCAGTTTTAATGTATGTGTAATCATGTTAGGGTATGTATATTTGATATTTGTGTGACAATGTCAGTTGAACATAAGTTATCAAAATTAAAAATTGTATCATTTTAATTTAGTATTAATGTATTTGTTTCAAGGAATTGTTATGTAAATGCAAACATAACGCATGAGACCAAAAAAAACAATCTGTGACATGTGCGTAATATTCTCTGCACTCTACTCGATCTGTACATAACTATACAGAATGCAAATTTAGAAAAATTCATAAAACAGTATCCCCTTGGATTCGTCATTTTATTTGAAAAAGAAATTTACCCGCGTCAAGTGAACATTCCTTGATAATCATTACCGGGCAAATAAGCAAATAACCGCCCACTATTCCTCAAACATTCAACCTTTAGTAAATCAATCAAAACACAACATCTTAGTAAATATTTATTTAAGGGTTTCTTGGTGCCCCCAATTAATTAGGATTTCCTTTATATGTAAACATTGATTTACGCTAACTTCGCCGTTATCAAGAGTAAGCGCATAAAATATTCTAATTAATGCAACGTTTTTCAGTGAAGGTATTTACTCACATTTCATTTTGACAAATAAAAAAGCTTATTGAATTTATCGACGCATGTGCGTAATTGTCTCGTTTTGTATATTAACGTAATTGTATTCCAGGAAAGTAATGGTAATAACTTAGTTCATAATATTAAATGTGTATTTTGACTCTAAAAATCGATATCTGCCATCAAGTAATCATTTTAGCTTTTTCAAAATTCGTTATGAAAGGTCCAATACCTCCAAGAATACTTTAAGAAAAACATTTCAAATGTATTAGTGTTTAATATCAATAGGATACCGTGACTGGACTAATGTCATTTTGTTGTTTCGCGTTTTTTCGGGAAAATGATACACCCATCGTTCATGCTACACTGTATAATAAACACGTGTATATTTTTTTATTCCAAAAGAGGAAATATAAGAAAGTGCATCATACTGCATTAAACCTCTAATATTGAATTTTCTTATGAAATAAAAAAAAAACCCCAATATGGTGGGCTGGTCGCATTGTCGCTTCAGCCTTTGCCTCACCAAATTTCGCTCAATGCGTTCGAAATGTAGATGTACATTTGATGTAATGTATGGTGCATTGTAATTGGCATTGTAGAATTATGCATATATTCATATAATATAAGATAATTTTCTAGCATTTCAGCTTGAAATATTTATTTACACATCGGCACAAGACAAATATCGCGATGCAACATTATTTTCATAATGCGCGGACCAATGACACTGCAAAAAAATCAATACCGAAATACAATGTTGGACATCGTGCGACAAATTTTATTCGTCCATTCTTGCTAATACGACAGATTGACATGATTGTTTTTATCGCACAGTCGCGATGATAAACGGCAGCCAGGGTATTTTGTGTCGCTCCAAGCACTGGGTCGCTCCATGCATTGTTGCAATGGGCTCCACGCCATTCATTAATTCATTCTAACTAAAAATACAAGGATAATGCTGAAGCATCCTTCAATTAGGTTAATGCATGAGTTATTTCTAAATAAACTGGATAAAATTGATACAACTCTAGGCGCTTTATTCAAAACCAGGAACATATGATCCTAAAATTTGTCTCTCTTATAGGCCGACATAAATGCTTTTGGGGAGCTTAATCCTATCAATCACGCGATGTCAATGTTTAAAATTTCAAATGTTTAAGTTACAAATCGTAACAGTGAAAATTAAGCAGTAGTTAACTTTAAACATTTATTCTAAAAATCAATTATTCCCCACTATGTTCAAAATGGCGACATTATAATATTGAACGTGTACATTGGTATCAATTGGGGGACGCCACATTATATATGCCATATATAATCCAAAGTACAAGTAGGCCGCAACCCCCTTGCAGAGCGCGCGTGATAATATTAAAAGAGTTTCATGTGATGCTTTCGTAACTAGTCGAATTCGTGTGTCTAACAATCGTTTCAACAGTACAGTGCTATAAACACTATTAAACATAATGGCATGGTTATTTTCATAATGATCTACATTTACTTGTTACTTCTGTTATATAAACTAACCAAGGCAAAGTGAAGTATATGTGGGTATAACTGACAACAAAAAGTGACCATTTTATAGACATCACTAAATGTTGACTTTCGTGACGTCAATTGATCATCGTCCAAATGGCTGTTCCATCATTTGTGGATTATATCGCCTTTGATAAAACGGTTTTTTCGTGGTCTAACTTAAACAATGTTAATGCAGAGACCCACAACCAAAATGAGTTGATAATGTAAATATAAGCATTAAACTATCTTCCTATGGCATCTACAGTTCTACTTATTTGAATGCCAGAGCTTTGCAAACAATCATATTCATAATGCGCGCTCTGCAAAAATTACTCTGGCCTTGGGCTATATAGACCATAGATGCCATAGGAAGATAGTTTTAATACTTAATAATACTATATTTATTTAGTTATTTTTGCATTATTTTGCCAAAATTTCCAATTAATACATTTACGAGTCAACAGTAATATCTATGGTTCAGGACGGATCATGCATGGACACTTTATATCAAGTTATGTTCAAGTACAGCTAAGAAGTGATATATAGTCTCATTACAAAAAAAATCACTTGTTTAAACGGATCTAAAATCATAAACGTGTATAGACCCATATTTATATAATATTATTATACTATACAATACACATTTCAAAAAAATCTAATGGTATGTTCTATGGGAATAAAGTAGTGTGAAGAAAAAGAATCTGCCAATCAGGAAGTCGGATTTAGTATGAAAACACATAAAAATTAATTATTTGCATATAATTATAATACCAATGTTTGCATGGTACGTCATGCGCGACTCAGAAGTAAAATCATAACAAAGTTACTTAACATAAACTTTAATCCATGTTTGACAGTGTTTTTGTCGATAACCGGTAGAAATGGTCACAAAACTAGAATGTTTATGTGTTTTTTTGTATCGATTAACTACCATCATCGGGGTCTTTTTTTATCCTTTGTATGCTATAAATAAGTGGTTGTTTTTTTGATTTGTATATTGTTTAAAATCCACCAATTATTATTCGCTATTTATTTAAACTACTCGTATTTTTTTTTTATGAATTTTCATTATATCTAATTCAAAAATTTAAATTGACCTTATATTTTTTTTTTCTTTCCGTAGTAAAAATGGCGTCGAAACCAAGAGAATAACCTTGTTATTCAGACACACAAATTAGGGTCCTTGCCCAATGATGTTTTGATCAGTAGGATGTTTCAAAAAACCAAAACAGGGATTGATTGTTCTTACAAGGAACTGGAGGGGATCTGATATGCGAGTCAAATCCAAAGCGAGGCGGCGATGATCGCAGAGAAAAGGGGAAAACTTTGTCACGATTGTTCCCGATCTTTACCGAGGGAAAGTTGCCATTGACAAACGTCCGCTACGGACATTATATTGGCGGATCTTGAATGGAGCCGGAGCTGACAACGATTCATTTAAGGAGCAGCGCGCAAACTCAAGGCAATTGTTTTGAAAAGGTACGTGGAATGCATTATTGTTTCATCATCTTTCAAGCATGTGTTAAGCAACCACAAATTAAGTTATCTCAAAAGTTATACTATCTAAAAGCGTCATAAAATGTAATTACTTTTGTTCACAAAATCTAGAATAGTGAAAAAATCAAGATTATCCATAATGGGTAAATTCCTTTAAAGTCACTAGATAAGGCAGAAATACAAATTTTTAATCTACATATTGTATAATTGGTAAACATGTAACTATTCTAATTTAGTCTTTCCCGTAATAATGTACAATGATCCCCCTTTTGAAGTATACCCAAGTTTTGATCAAAAATACGGTCGTTTTTTCTCATAAAATATGACGTTTCACATATCAAATCATGACGTAACAATCAGATATCTATGGGTAGCAAGTGGTTAGCTAACTGAAGATATGTAATACTTCACGAATACAGATAACTTTTAAAAGACATGTTTGGGTATGGTTATGACAATGGATAAATCCAAGTGTGCTTAGATCTTAATTAGAACTTCTTTTCGGCTTATGACACATTGACTTTATAGAAATCACAGATAAAAGTTTTCATTTATCATATAACATTTTAGTATGTTAACTCCCTTAGATTCAGAACGTAACGAGATTCGTTCTTTTTTATTGATTCGTCAACATCTGTTTAGCACCGTATGCACAAATTTGAATGTGAAAAAAAACTCTTTTAGTTATATTCCAAATAATGTCCATACTGGAAAGTGGCATCTTTGTAAAAATTCATTTCAATGACTATTTAATAGTTAACAATGCTCCAGGTTGGTGTCACAGGATTTTGTATGGGGGGAGCTCTGTCTTTAGCAGCAGCCGCTTTGCTGGTCCAAAGAGAATACATTCCAGTGCACCATTTTTATTTGAATCCCAAGTGATGAACTGATTAACCGACGTATTTTCGTCAAGTAAATCACAATTTCCCCCACTCCAGTGCCATTTAGGCGCTATACGATCAGTTGAAGGAAACTCCTGTCCAAATACGACATAGCCAAACTTAAGGTCCAAAAGTTAGATCTCGGAAAGTCTGAAATACGAGTTCCATTCTTACCAAGCTGGGCATAGCTTTTCACCAACGCGACTCCCAAGGTTTCCTTAAGGTAAAGTCATGTGAGCTGGCCATAGGAAAGATTTGAACTTCGGATGAACAAAAACTTGTGAAGACGTTAACTGCATTTATCTTTAACTTTTTTCTAACAATGCTGTTTTTTGTATTGTTTTATAGTTACGGATGTGTTCAATTGCAATCGTGTCTTTCGCCATCCACTGACGTGAAATAAATGGTCAGAAGTTTACACATGGCCTGTTACACCAGATTATACTGTAATTAAAAGGAAACAATCAAAATAGGCTTGATAGAGATTAGTAAAGAGAGTTGCATTGAATGTAGCGTTAGTTAAGTAAAGGATGCTCGTGACCTGTTTTGACATTTATGAGTATCTCTTATCTATCAAAAACATGGAGCCAGACTAATTCGTATTTTTCTTCAGTTACAAAATTTAATACTTTAACAATCAATTACCACCATTTAAAAGTTTGTAGATTCTTATTTTACTTCAAGATAAAAATATTGAAAATAAATAATTGCGTCCCCCTGGAACTCTGTCCTATATGGCAATGGAAGCATTGATTGAGCTAGAACGAATATACGTTACCCGGCCTACTATACTTTCGGTCCGTGTACGAATTGGTCCCTATGTGTCGTAGTTGGACTTCAACTGCCTCCTCCGAAAATCACTCGGGGCATAGTTTTCTATAATTACTTTTTTGTAGGTTTCCAATCGTTTTTATACGTAAACATACATTTACATATCATTTTGTCCAAAACAAACCACAACTACCATTCTTAATATCTACCGTAATCCGCTCACCAAGACTCAGAATGTCACAATTTGTGTGGAGCTTGTCGTATGAAATTCCCTTCAGAAAGACCTTCATACTTATTATTAAAAAAGAAATAATGCACTTCGCATGAAAATTTTATATTAGGAGGATGTGTGTTTCAGTTTTATTGCCTAGATAGGTAAGCGATATCAAACAAGTACGATTAAAATGCAAACAAACGTTTTATAATGGTTTGCATAATCATTTCTTTCTTTGATCCATTATCAGTAATGGGCGCCAATTGTAGCTTCTAAAGACGACACTATTTTCCTTGTCAATTAGTCTTTTGAGCTACAATATTTGCAGCTATGATTATTGAGCCATGCAGTATCAAAGAATGATTATTTTCTAATCATTTTTTGGGTGTTGAATAAGATATATTATAGACGATTAAATCACCGATATTTCTACAAACGATTGACTATCGTTATATGCTATGTCGGCGGTGGAGAATTTTAGGTAATAATTCTGGCCTAAAGTTGAGCTGACCAGTATCACGGTGACCTATCCACAAATGTGTCCTCACTTTGTGGGTCAGTGTTTTCAATGCGAAGAATAACTTGCATGTCGCCATTCAATTTATGGTGGTTAGCTACTTTTTGTAAGCCAAACCCAAATCAGCTCAGTTTGTGTAAAGCACCTGTGTATGGAGAATTACTCAAATCAAATTTCTCATGCGGTAGTGTATTTCACCTTGTCAGATGGATGAATCTTGGCTGAAGGAAGTAAACCTGCTGCTGGATAAAAAGGATACCATGCTATTTTTACAGGGAAACCGGCACGGTATGGTGGTAACGGCGTACTCATCTGTACCTGGCTTGGTCATATAGCCAATATTGTTATAATTAGGAATTCAATTAAAATCGTTCACAGTTCTGTCAATACTTTTTGTCTAATTTTTTCATAATTGATTTAAGAAAGGATTTATGCCTCGCGTATTTTCAATGCAGGCTTACACTTTAGACCACGCAATTTGGAAAAAGAATGTTATCTTTATCTGGACGCAGTCTTTATAAAGTCAAATTGTGATAAAATATGCTATTTAGGGTGTTATTATACGGTGTTTCGTTACTACAGTGGTATTCGTTATTAAAACGTTGCATCATTGGATAGTCGTTATTCCAGATGTATCGTTATTCGAGATGTGGTAACGTTATTCAGATGCTCAGTCGTTATCAGCATTGAGGTCTTAATCAGTGTAGGTCGTTATTCAGATGTAGTCGTTATTCTCTGTTTCATTATTCAATTGTAATCAGTTATTCAGATGTGTTACATTATTCAGATGGTATCATTATTCAGGAGTGTGGTTCGTAATTTAGCAAGTACGTTTCAGTTCATTGGTCGTTATTCAGATGTAGTCGTCTCTTAGATTGTCGTTAAATGAAGTCTACAATTATCGTTATTCAGATGGTGGTCGTTAATTCAGAATATCCTTTATTCCAATTGGTCGTTTTTATTCAGATGTGGTCGTCATTCAGATTGGTCGTATATCAGATTGTAGTCGGTTATATTAGTCGATAGTCAGATTGTCGTTATACAATGTTATCGTTATACCACGATATCCGTTATTCAGATGTCGTTAGCAAGGTGCGTTGATTAGATGTGGTCGTTATTCAGACGTCGTCGTTATTCATATGTAGTCGTTATTTAGATATAGTCCGTTAACTCAGATGTCGGTCCGTTATCCCAGACGTGGTCGTTATTCAAGGTGGTTCGTTATACAGATGTTGGTCAAAATATTTCAGAGTAGTCGGTCATTAGATGCAGTCGTAAAATACCAAATGTGTTCATAATCAGATGTGGTCATTATTCAGACTGTTACTAGTCTATTCAGATGTGGTCATATCCAATGTTATTACTAGATGTGTTAATTTATTCAGATGTGGGTCATTATTCAGATGGGCACTGTGTCGTTATTCAGATGTAGCCGTTTATTCAGATTGTAGTCGTTATTTTAGCATGTGTCATTAAGTTATTCGTTATCAAACGTATCGTTAATCAGTTGGTCGTTATTCCAGATGTGGTCGTTTATTCAGATGTGTCAGTTTCTATTCCGAATTGGTCGTTATCATAGATGTGTATCATTATTTCAATGTAGTCCATCTTTCAATGTAGTTATTATTCAGATGTTGGACCATTATTCCAGATGTAGTCGTTATTTAGATATCGTTTATTCATTATTTAACATGTGGTCACGTTAACAGAATGTTGTCGTTATTCACGAATGTGGGCCGTTATGACAGTTGTAGTCGTTATTCAGATGTGTCGTTATTTTGCTAGACGTTATTCAGAGGTCGTCTATTCAATGTGTCGTTATTTAATTTTCGTTATTCAGATTGTTCAATTATTCAGATTGTAGTCATTATCGCAGAATGTAGTTCATATTCAGATGTGGATTAATTATCCAGATGTTTAAATCGTTATCTAGATGTGTTCCGGTTATTCAGATGTGTTCATTATTCTGATTGGTGTTATTAGATTTAGTCGTTATTTAGATGTAGTGTTATTTGACTTCATTTATTAGATGAAGTCGTTTTTTCATGATGTAGTCGTTCTTTCAGAGGTTCTTATTCTGATGTGGACCGTTTATATCAATGTGTCGGTAACCTAGAATTGTTCATTATAAATGTAGTCATTACTCTGATTGGTCATTACCAGATGTCGTTATCTAGAATTATTCAGATGTGTCATTGTATTCAGATGTATATCTCAATGTAACATATCAGATGTATATTCTGAATGTTCACTTATTCAGATGGTCATTATCCTATGTGTCGTTATTCTAAAACTATACTTATCGCGTTGTTAATTCATCGAAATGGATATTGAAATGTAACAATACACTGAAATATAACCTTCATTTCTCATATTCGTATAAAGGTCTTTGTATCATTTACCTATTAGAAGACATTTCAGTAGGTCACCAAAGAGTCATCAGTATTTTTATCATTATAAAAGTCATCTTCTACCTCTTTTAGACGAATTCGATAACAATTTAGAATGAAAAGCTAGATGAATTCGATACCCATTTGGGGAGTGAGACAAAGTAATTGCATATATTACTGTTCGATCTAACCTATCGCTATGCAACATCACTACGTACACTGTAAAACCATTTTTTTATTATTTACTTATTCTGTTTTTTGTTTCAATCGTCCTTGAAAAGCTTCCCAACCTTCAAACCAAACGCAATGCGAAAACCCCACATACCAGAATCATGCACATCTTCGAAGATGGTAAGGAAAACATGCCATTCCCTGCTCCATACGTATTCTTTTGTTTCAGTTCTTACAAATGTTTGGTGTTTCTGTTTCATTCCTAAACATACAGTATGGGACACAACAAAACATAATTACTATGACGGGTTAATGATTCAAAGGAGTTCTTTGCACAAAGGTTAATACTATTAGAAGTCAGCACGAGTTATACTACAAAAGTTGTTGGTATTGTTCGCTCTAATAAACTTCAACCACTTTTCCGTAAGACAAATCAGAATTACTAGCTGCACCCATAACAAATCTAGTCACTAAAATAGCAGAAAGAATCATTTAATTTTTATTGTTATATTTGGAAAATTTTATTTTGGACAATAATAATCGATTTGTTCAAATCCAATCGGGAAAAAAAAACATCACGATTTTTTTTTATTTATTATTTATTTTTTAATTTTTTTTTTTTGCGAATTGGAGCGACACTATTGTGATCACAAAAACATTCAGCAACATAGTTGCTATCATATATATAGATCATATACAGGTACATTGCTTTTAAAGTTATATGTGCCGTAATTTTCTATACTCTTGAATCAAAGATTTATTCACCGCCACCATTCATCAACATATTGAGAATAGCATTACTTACAAAAATTAAGGTTTAAGTTTTTTAGTTACAATAAGAGATGGAAAGGAATTTTGGCAGTTCTGGCAAAAAAATCAACATATTGTCATCTACAAACGTTGTGAAATGAATACATTGTACATACGGACAGCCGATGAAGAGATGATGTGGTCCATTTCACATATTAAGTGTTATTAGTCACATGTAATTGTAAAGTGATTTTTCATGTATGGTTTCCATCTTAACATACATAAGGGATAGGCCAAGAAGAATTATATATGAATAAATTCTCTGTGTTGTCTAACTAAAGTTTGTAAGGCAACATACATGTTTGTCTGTCCATTTAGAATTATTCAATAGCTTAATTCATTAAACCTGATGGTTTTCACAATAAGTTACGTAATACAAAATAAACATTTCAAAATGTTTCTCTAGTTACGGCTCAAATAACTGGATCTGTAAAAATGTAGTAGGATGACAAACAAATGACACCTATAAAATATCTCCTTTCGAAGATCGTAATCGCAAAAATAACTCCCTGACCTTCGAAAGTTAACCGCTATAACGCACTTATTCGTTGACGAATGTTGACAAGTGTAATGTCAATACATTGTGTTGTTTCCCCAATTTAGGTTGTTAATACTTTAAAAGTTGACAAGTATTCATAATGGTCATACTTAAATTACATAAAATTTTATTTTGCCGTTGGTTTATAATCAGTACATATATAATATACTGGAATTTTTTCGGGATGCAATTAATTATTTTCTTATTTTTAACATAAAATTTAGGCTGTTCAACATGTATTATGAAACTTGTTGAAGAAAAATACAATTTAGGTTGAATACCATTTGTACTTTAAGTACGTACACACGAACCTATCGTCCTTTTCACGCTTCCATTACGGATACGGACAACAGAAGCATCATTGTCTACATATCTTCATTATTTAAAGTACTTATTAAGATTAAGTTATATCTTTTTAGTAAGGGATTTTTAATTATATTATAGTTGTTCATCGAGGATTAAAATAGTTACAAAATTATCCTTGATCTGATAGAAAAACTATCTACTATCATTATAGTTGTTTTTACAAATAAACTTTTAAACAATGTTGGTCGTTTGTTCAAGCATGTCCTTGTCAAAATAGTTCGTAATTCATTGTAATAGCAAATGCTTATACATTGTACGTGAGGAGATAAACAGTCATTTTGTGTTGTCGCCTTTCAACATGGTGGACAAAGTTGGCGATTTTTTTCCCATCTGGCTTGTACTGACCAGCTCAATGTATGTATTTGAACCTATGTGTGCATATATATGATGCCATGGTTCAGTATTTAGACGAATTCATTATCTTAGTCTCTAGTTCGTTATTGTCGTGTAGGTCTATATAAAGATAATACTATTATTGTCTTTATTTCCTCCAAAATTGAAGATTACATAAAGAATGACATTTAACATAGAAAACAACTAAAAAAAAAACAACCGCATATAGATATTTACATAATATGTACAAGTTCGAGTCTAATAATTAGTCATTAGTTGAGATTTAATCAAAGCAATAATGGATCGCATGCTTTCATGAGTCTACAAAAAAAAGAACATTTCTTAATCTAAACTCCTCTAAAGGCACTTGTTTGAGAAATCATAGGCAAATTCTTTACTCAATAAAAGGTGTAATCAAAATCAGATGTTGTAATTATGAACGATGACATGAATTATAATCCAAATTTTATTCAACAAAAAATTCCATTATCTCGTCTCACGAATATTAAGCTATTTTTTTATCACAATGCAAAAATAATATGGGTAAACATAATTGTTAAAAATTGCATTTCCACAATATTGACATAATTCTATACGATATTATATTTGATATTCGTGAGTTTACCCAAACATTCAAAGTACCCGTATAATGTACAACGGTATTTACTTAGTTTTAATTATACAATGCAAGTCACGAAATGTAAATTTACAGCGGATCTTTCCCAAAAAGTACATACCAACAATATTGGCGAGACCGCCCTCTATACCATAGCTGTTGGATAGGGACGTTGAAGGTCAAAACAGACAAAAAACAATGTAACATATTATCATTTGTGGGAAAGTTTACAAGTGAGTTCCTTAAGAAAGTACAAACCTATTTTTTAGGGTGAATAACATTTGAATCTAATAAAAATCTGTATCATTTGACATTGTAAGCGTGAACATTTTTATAAACAAGTTTTCGCCAATGTTTTTTACCAGGAGAAGTACCAGATTTAATATAATTAGTTATAAAAGAATCATACAATGAGTATTTTCGTAATATACTTATGATGTCTGGTATGAAACCTTGTTGTTTTTCTGCATTCAAAAAATACGTAAAAAATATGGTGACAACAAAAATTTGGTTAATCAAGAATCCACTATCCATGGCAATAATTCTTCTTACAAACAATAATTTTCTGATGTCAATATATGATATTCTATGTTTGGTAACCCAACAGAGCAATTGATTACACACATGTCAGTCCTGGTCCTCATCCTAAATGACTTTGAATTGATTTGAACAATAAAATTCTGCGCTCTCGTTCTAGCATATTTATCTCGTGAGGTTATTAAGAACCCACAACTCACATCCGAATGAGAGCAGATGGATAGATCTTAATTTTGACTCAATTTGGCAATAATGCAGGGTTAAGAGCATTAGGATGAGCACCTGACTTTAGAAGTGACATAAATACCAGTTTTTAACTTACAACATGCCCTTTTAGTTCTTTCGACACTATTTCTATATTGATTTAAACAATATATTATCAAGACGTGTTTTTATTTCAGTAACATACTGGTAGAACACAATTGTAAAGTAAACCATAATAGATAACATTGTACTGTGCGTTTATTGGAAAACACCATAAACATTACTTTTAGTTGAAGAGAACGTAAACCGCCACTTCCGACTATAATTTTCACATATGTTAAACCATGGTCTTGCGAACTTTGATAATTTGTACTTAAAAGACACTTTGTAAATCGTCTGCTTGCGTGGGTATATTAACTTTCAAATTTTTAAAAAAGAGGCCCTAAACTAATAAATTTGATGCTTAGTCCATTATAGAATGTTTGACACTAAATCAATATTGTTGGACGACTCTAAATTTCATCTACTCCATTAAGACACTTTCTGGACAATCAAAATATTGTATTAACCATACACAATTTTAAACAGTTCTATACATTTCACATGAGGATAAAGCAGTGATACCAACTTGCAGGAATTTTGCAGACCGGCGTGACCCAGACACAGTGTCAACGCCTTAATTGTCTAAAAATGCTACATAAACATTTGAATTCGTTGATCGATTTTTAACTCTTGACTTGCAATTTTAAACACATGGACATTCATGTAACCTTTAAAGGATGTACATAGGTACTACATAACTTTGGTGTTGTACGGGTTTTGTCAGAAAAGCTCTTCGAGGAACATGAGACAGAGTGTTATTCTGTCCGAACTTTCATCTCAAAACAACTTGAAAACTGCACTGGTAATAATGTGGTTCATTGTACCCCCTATAAAGTTACTGCATGCCTGGATTTTCTTTATTGGCTTCGTCTTGGCCCGTTATATGGTAAAAGAGATATGCAATTAGATCTCTCGAAACAGTTTTTTTACCAATGGTTCAGGTAGCCCTGAGCTCATTATCTAGGAATGTCATATCAATTGTTAACATCTGTCAGATCATGAACAATGTCAAACAGTTTTTGACCAGTCAGAAGTTTAAATGGTGGAGATCATCTCTCTAAAGCTATGCCTGTGTCATTGCCCTCCGGCCATGTTGGTGTTTAGTTTTTTACATTAACAAGTTAGATATGATTCAACACTTGTAACAGCGTTCATATTTCTCGGTTAATCTGAAAAAAAATCACTTTCTCATGCGTTGAGATGTGATATTAGCCGTTATATTTGCAATCTTTTGTATTGATAAAGTGTGTATTTGCAAATTCAAACATTAAATAATTAATCTATTGATTTCTCTTTAAATATTCGTACTAAATTGTTAAAGCAATCGCGTCTAATTGTTTCATCAGAAGAGCTAGTCTACGGAAGTGTATTTTTCCATTCTATTTCAACTACTCTGTGGTTGATAGGTAATGCGAATTGTTTATCGTGCTTTTTCTTTCATAAAGTTGCCCAGTATAGAGTAGTGATTTAACTCGCCCACATTTATCAAATTCAGAAAACTGTGTTGACATATGTTTTCACGTATGCTATTCGAAACGTGCTCGTCGGGAAAAGTACATTTGCTTTCCTTTATTGCTTTAAGAAAAATAGACTACGTCTTCTGACCCTTGGCCTACCATCAGCAAATCCGTTGTTTTTTACGTTTTATAAGGTCCTGTTGATTATTTTGCCGATTTATGCTATAACAACTCTGAACTCCTAATATAGAGTTTCAGGATTTTTAAAATTTTGTCTTATTAGTTGACTTAATGTTTTGGTTAGCAGTGGAGCGGGGGTCTCGGCTCGAAGTGTGTGAGTGCTCCTTCCGGTGTTATTAGTGAGAAGATGGTTAAAGTTTGCGTTCGTGCTGTTGTGGATACTAATGGCTCTCCTACTACACCAAGATCCCTCAAAGCTGTCCCTCTGCAAATGTGTATTCTTTTGAGTTTCCGGCGGAACACAATGAAAAGTTCTAAACTCAGAAGGTGAAAATAAATGTCGATATATAAGTTTATTATTGTTATAAACATAAAAGAGTGAAAACAGATAACAGTGAAGCATATTAGTCTAGAAGAATTTATCTTAGACTTAATTCGTAGATGTAAATAAGTATTTGTTCTCGCATTTTTTTTAACCAATTAAATGCATTCGAAATTCACTATTATTCAATACTTCTGAATGTGAATAAAAATCATAAAATTGTAAGGTAAGTCAAAAGTTTCACTGATCGAGTTCATATAGTTTACCAATTTAAATTCCCTAAAGTAGAGTTGACAAAGAAGAAACAAAGGGAGTTTCCAACTTATGAATAAGTTAACAACTCAAAAGGGAAGGACAATTTCCTTAGAACATAAGGTAAATAATTCCAATATAGTTAGGTAACCAAACAACTGATAACAGTTTCCAGTTAAAAAATAGAACAGTACGATATCAAAAATATGCATAATTTAACTATTTGACAGTCGGTAATATAATAAATGGTAAAAAATGGTACCAAAAATACTTTATATAACAATTAGCATAAAAATACTCTAATTCTTTGGAATAGAACAATAAACTTTCTCGTCAAAATCTTGTCTGCCGATAAGTTTTAGAAATGTGTAATTAAAGTATAGTGATAATAACCGCCCCACTCGACGTACTCATTACTGACCTAATGTTCCCAACTATTGAACCTAACAGAACAGACCGTGCGCTCTTGACCTACACCTCACTGTTAGGAGCGCGGTTTAACTTGCTTATGTAAGGAAAGTTAATAATTTGAACACACTATTTTCCAGTGAACGTTTGTTTAGAAAGAGCTTAAAGCCTCTTACACTTTCAACTAGACTTGTAAATATTAGTTCATAACTCTTTCAGGTGGTAACTACACCATATTTTGTCATTGTTTGTTTTACGGACCCCTAAAGATTACGAATTATGCGGCTTTAAACCAAACGCAGTATCCACAAGGATTACATAAGTGAAAGGTTTCGTGTTCTGTCTCTTTAACATACGAAACACTCCACGCGGAGACGCCTATGAACCGGAATAACAATCCGTTTTTTTTCCTCAACAAATACTTGTCTTTTATCGGAAGTTCAAACGGAAAAACCGATTGTTAAGTTTATGTAAATTCCACGCACGTTTTATAACTGGCTTTAGAAGACGAAATGTTTAGGGGGACTATGTCTTAAATTTCCGTTTAAAAAAATCGACAGCTCATGAAATGACAGTCAACCGCTTCAGAAAGGTAAGACGGTAACTCCCTCGCACCCGCAAGCTACATCAAAGGCTGCGCCGGCGGATATCAAATGAAAATTCAGTCGTCGCCTCTCAATCGTCACGGTGCATGTTGCACAAAACACAAAAGCGCCTGGCCTTGGACTTCCCCCTAACTCGAGTAGTGATTATATCTTCTCAATATTTACGTATCATTATAAGTGTAGTTAAAGGATTAGTCAAGACTGTCTCTTTACATTAACTAAAACCACGCGCAGACGACTATGAACCGGGAATAAAAACCCATTTTTCTCAACTCAAATACTTGTCTTACTCGAGTCAAACGAAACACCAATGGATAGTTTATTATATTCCAACATGTAATTCCTATGGTTACTATGCTCTAATGAGTATGTTGAATAATATGTATAGATCAAAGCATCATGAAATGACAGTCCACCGACTTCAGAAAGTGAAAGACGGTAACGGCCATCGGCAGGGCGCACCCAAGCTACATCAAAGGGCGGCGCCCGGCGGTATTTTTTAATTCCCGCAAAGGAAAATCTGTCGTCTGCCCAACGTCATGCGGACAGTTGCACAACACAAAAGCGCGCCTGCCTTGACTTCCCCCAAATAACCCATGTAACTTATCCTTCTCAGTGATACGTCCTTTGTATCCATAACGAACTGGGGCTGACCAAAACCTACATGGTTCATCCCTATGGGACGTGATACCCCTTTCAACACCGATGCCTGTCCAACGCACACCCCTATTCCTGGTAACGACATAACTACATATCGAAGACTTGCTCACTGTATTGTGAGACCACGTATAAAGGTAGAAATCTATTCCGCATCTCTATAGTTGTCGACTGGATTTGGTCCTCTTTTCTCCCATTTTTCGTATATGAAAGAATTATAACAAACACAGGAAGAACAATAGCCGGATGAAAAATGGTAAATGATAGTAAATAGTGTTTAAATAATGATGACACTTAAGATACCTTTAAACATGGTAAAATCCATGTAATTAGGGAGAACACAGATAAAACACCAGGTATGATGGAAGCACAAGGTACAATCCAGTATTAGCGATATTTGAAGTAGACCTAATAACGGCTGTCACAACATAACGTGGCCCCTAGGTTTATATATAAAAAAGTGGGAGAAACAGAACACACTGCTTTCGATCGTTATAAATATTCGTCACATTAAACACATCTCCGTAAATACACGGTAAAGAACCGTGTCTTCGCCAGGAATGATAACCCAACATTTTCTAAGACCTGGTCTGGTACTATCCCTGGAATCATTGCTTTTTGGTTATGTGTAGGGTTGGGTGGAGTGACAAGATTTTAATTACCTACATATGATGAACGACGGAAATTAATATAGCAACTCCAGCGTACGGTTGCTGTGACTACTAGTGGTATCAGCTGTTTATACGGGATACATTCATGTGACATATTTTAATGTAATATTGATAAAAGATTGTATAACAATCACACTTATAGACAGGTAACAAGCCACGACTTTTATTGAACAATGGCACGCCCTAAAGGCATTAAGGATTCAGGTAAAAGGCCTTTAACCAGTTGGATATTTTGCTAGGCCAATCACTCATTATACTGTGCTGCAATTGAACAGAACTAATGTGCATTTTATTGTTGGTATAATACACTGGCTAACTGTCAAGTCGGTACGATTTGCTATGTAATTTGGGAAGCTGACTTGTTATATTTTTCAGTTAAATTAAGAGAAAAATGTAATATTTCTGGCAGAAACATAGTACACGTGTGAAATGTTATTGAGATAGGCGACCAAATAAGCAGGCTATCGTGGTTCAACAGTTACGTGGAGACGAGGACCGAGTATACTCCAACAGTAATGGTATTGGAGCAAAATCTACCAGCGAATGCTGCAGAGAGAGCCTATTGTGGTTGTAAGAATGCATATGGCTTGCTTTAGAATGGCGGAGATCTCTCACATAATCTAGCATATAAGGAATGACAGTATTAATTGGATAAACAATGGCTCTTTATAAAACTAAAAGGTACTCTGACGATGACACAAGAGATTTACGAAAAAATAAGTTAATATGATGGAGGCTCTGAGCGCCTCGTGTCGGAAATTTGCGGATTTTCGCCCAAACTGAATCGGTTTTTTGAACAATTTTTTTTCGAGAAGAGTTGGTGATTGTCATGTTCAGAAGTAGCTTATTGGTGTCTATAAAAACATTTGTAATCAATTGAGATGTGAGCTTCTTATATGGTATATTTGGAGTGATCCCGTCATGTATAGCAGTCATTTGCATTTACATACTGTATTAAGGGCTTCCTGCGCTATCTTGCTGTCCAGAATGTGCAGAAACAAACTGTTTTGGAGAACCTTGCAATTCACTGAACACGGTTTGCATGATCTATTTTTGGTTCCATCATTGCAGAATCACGGCCAGTACACATCGAGGTCTATGTCTTCTCCCAGATATTATACCATGTTCTCATATTTTATAACCGAATTTGACAAGCAGCTTCACAATTTACATATCAACAGATCAAGACTGACAGGTTACTATTATACCAACATTAAATGAAATTATATTCTTGTTCAATTGCAGCACAGTAATGAGTTTTGTAGGCTTGCAAGAATATCACTGTGTTTAAAGCCTTTACATGAACCTTAATGGCAATGTCCAAAATTATATACGTAAATATAGCCCATATTTATATTTTCTGAGTCACATATTACGTATCCCTACCCTCCAATAAATTTCAGCTATAGTTATTTTAGTGTTGTATACTTAAGACCTGTAAAGTTATGTAGCCTGTATATAATACACATTTTTTTTATTTTCATGTATAGTACAATTGTAACTTGTTCTAATGAATAGTTACTAATTTACTATGTGTTTTTAGTATACATAGTGGTATAGTTGGTGCTTTATTTGGCAACAATTCCAATCATTTTCTAAACTTAAGGAAAATAAAAGAAATGAGAGGAGAAATTGAGAAATACAGCACTATGCGCATGCACAAGCTACTGTCATACCAATGTACTCTCGAGTTAGAATAAAACTAATATATTTGGGAATTCGGGAGTAATAAGGAGGCAAGGTCCACCATAGTGGCCTCCTTTTCGAGACCACTCTCTACACATGTCTACCTAGCAGAATGAAGGTCTTGAGCACAACCAGTTCTGCCAGCAACTGGTATAACCGCGGCGCGCACGAGTATTTTTGTACCCGTGCAGCGCGGTTTAGAAGCGCGACTACATGGTCTCACATTGGGCTACTAACCGGCCACATCACGAAGACTAATCAGAGTGCTTGTAAAGTTAGGCTCCGGAGGCTGTAATTTTTTCTATCATGGATCGTTCATGTAGTGACCGGGTTCTCGAACACTTCATAACGCAGATTAGTCATCGTAAAACTTAGCACACGAACTCCCAAGTCGCATTGGTGTGTATTAGACCGATTTGAAATTATTCTTCTATAATGCTTAAAATCATCGGACACGAAAGTGTTCAATTGTTACGAAGACAAAATAACATGCGGTCAAAATTATTTCGCATAGTTACGGTTCATAGGGATCTACAAAAATGAAACCTAAAGAAATATCTTCCCGTCCAAGTCGTACACTCGCAAAACATCCACTGCCGTTCAAAAGTTTAACTCACTATAATGCACTTATATACGTGTTGATGAAATTTTTTTTTTCCGCCAGACACAAAGTAGTGATATCATACATACGATTATTTGATGACATTTGTGTGATCATATTAGAACCCTATTACCAATTTAGTTAATACTTAAAGTACGTACACACGAAACCGAGATCGGTCCTTTTTAACGTTTTCATTTACGTATATATCAACAAGCAAGCTTCTAGTATCTCATATCTTCCATCATTTATGCTAAACTCTA